>NW_008583541.1:33658-47142 GCF_000691845.1 Merops nubicus | reverse complement strand
AAAAAAAAATTAAAAAAAAAAATAAAAGCAAGGAAAAAAACAACAGAGAGAGAGGAAAATAAAGCCCAAGAAAAACAGCAGATGAGCATGGGGCTTCTCACATGGGCATCTGGTGGAGAGGAGAGTTTTAGTTCCCAGATAGTCTTCAGTGAGATGAAGATAAGTGATTTTATGGCATGTTATGAACTTGCTCCCCAATTCTTCCATATCCCTGTCGTGGTTTAACCCCAGCACCAACACGGTTGCTTACTCCCCCCCTGGACAAGGGAAGAGAATTGGAAGAGTAAAAGTGAGAAAACTCATAGGTTGAAAAAAAAACAGTTTAATAATCAAAATATAATAATAATAATTGTAATGAAAAGGGAAGTAACAAAGACAGAGAAATAAAACCCACAGAAAAAGAAGAGATGCAGCTGGTAACAGTTGCTCATCACCAACCGACTGATGCCCAGCCAGTGCCTGAGCAGAGTGTCCCAACCTCCCAGTCCCCTCCCAGCTCCTTGTGCCCCCCAGGCTGCTCACTGGTGGGGTGGGGTGAGGAGCACAAGAGGCCTGGACTCGGTGTAAGGCTGCTCAGGAGTGTCCAGAACACCCCTCAATTATCACATCCCCATACAAACTACTGTAGAGGAAATTAACTCTGTCCCAGCCAAACTCAGGTAGATGGAAATACAAAGACTTACAAAGAAAAGAGTTTTGTTTGTGTTAAATAACTAAATTACACTCATCAGTAACAGGTTCTACTTTTTACCCATTTCACATCACTGAGCACCTTAGGGTACAAATGCTGCAGTTCCCTTTTGCAGCAGTCCTTTCTTGATGTTCTTTAGTCTCTATTTTTTGGCTGTGACAGATTTGGTAAACATCTCTTGAAAACCTTGGCATAAAGAGTTCCTTTTCAGGAACTCCTAATGTCAGTGCAGATGTTTCAATCTTCATAAATCATGTGAAATAATTTAACTGATATTGTGTGCCTGTGAAATAATGAGATATCTTGGTACTGAGCACAAGTTTTATTCTGTTTTGAGTTTAGGTGGTTCAGAAGCTGACCCAGATGATTGGGAAGAACGTGAAGCTCTATGACATGGTGCTGCAGTTCCTGAGAACCTTGTTCCTCCGGACGAGGAATGTTCATTACTGCACACTAAGGGCAGAGCTCCTGATGTCACTGCACGACCTGGAAATCAGTGAAATCTGCGCCGTCGACCCCTGTCATAAGGTATTGATTGTGTGGGAGAGACAGGAGTGTTCCTGGGGAATGTTTCACCCACTCCTGTGTGTGCCTGCTGCTCGGCAGGACCAGCCTAGGGAAGATGACCTGGAGAGAGTGCAGACCTGGAATCCAAAACTCATATTCCTTGGAACCTCAGGTGGAGATTCCATCTTTGTGTGGGAGAGACAGGAGTGTTCCTGGGGAATGTTTCACCCACTCCTGTGTGTGCCTGCTGCTCAGCAGGGACTTCAGCCTAGGGAAGATGAAATCTCTGTGAAGAGAGTGCAGACTTGGAATCCAAAACTCATATTCCTTGGAGCCTCAGGTGGAAATTCCATCTTGGTTGACCAGCAGCTTGCTTGCACTTCATAACCCATGAATCACTCAGATTTATGGTGTTTGTGCAGTGTTAAAGACAACATCTAATCTGATCTGTAGGGATGCCTCAAAATATAATCAAAACCATGAGCCAGCCCCAGGTTCTTAATCAAACCTTGCTTCCCTCCCTGGTGTGCCTGGCATGATGCACCCCATCTGTCAGTAAACTCTCTGAGTAACAGTGGATCTTGAATTACAAGAAAACATTAAATTATTAAACTATTGGGGGGTGACAGATGTTTTGTTGATGTCACACCAGGGTCTTTTTACTGGTCCTTTGTGGCCAGTGTCACTGATCTAGAACACAGCTTTTTCTTTTAAATAATGTTGCTAAATTTTATGTTCAGCTTCTGGAGGACACGTCCCAGAGCAGTGATGTTACTGCATGTTTTTTGATGTCTCCTGATCAAGAGTCCCAAAATCAGTAGACAGACAGTGACTGTATAAAAAAGGGGAATTTGTGTTCAAGCTGCAGATCGTTCTCAGCAACCTCATTTTGCCACTGCAGAGAAAGGAAGCCATGATGAAAGTGTTGCAGAAAATTCAGCAAGTTGGTTTTTGACAGCTGAAATGCTGGGGGAAACACATGTTGTTTTCTGTAAGGGGGGGAAAAAAGCCCTTAATTTTAGGTCCGATAAAACACTTCCACTTCACTCTCTTTTCCTGTGTTGATAACACAGCTGTAAAGCAGAAGTACCTCTACTGTCAGCATCCCCTGGGTTGAGGGTGGGAGGGGTGTTGCTGTGGCTAAAATATCCCATATTATTATTGCCAAGTGATGCTGCTTCTTTGTCAGCCTCCTGCTTGTGTAAATCCACACAAACTGGGTGGTGTATTTCATACAGGACCATTCCTTAGTGGCCCAGGGAGGGGAGAAGGTGACCCCAGGTAAACTCACATCAGTATCTCTGAGCTCCTTTTGGAATGTTTCCTTTTCTGACCTCTCTGTGACCAGCTTGCTACCGTGCCTAAGTAGATTAATAAAACACATTCCTTCCAGCTATTTGGAGGTGATTCAAGCCTGTTTTCACTAACATTGTGTATTTTATTGCTGTTTTTTTGAGTTGCTGTGGTTCATAAAGCTTTCTCCTTTTTTCTGACAGTTCACCTGGTGCCTTGATGCTTGCATTCGGGAGAAGTTTGTGGACAACAAGAGAGCTCGGGAGTTGCAGGGCTTTCTGGATGGAGTGAAGAAAGGACAAGAGCAAGTGTTGGGGTGAGGCATGCAGGCTGTTTATTGGAAAACTGGAAATGGGTTCCTGGCAGTCACAACATCTGACAGGTGTTGGAGGTGGTAACTCTTCCCTGGAGCCACCTAACAGCTCTTCTGTGGTCAGGTCGAGGACATCCCTGAGCGTTCCCATGCTGGGGCACACCAGGCATGTCCTGGTGACACAGCTTGTCTGGCTTAAGTCACCACCCTTGAGTCATCCCTGTGGCCTGTAACTGACTGTGGGGCCTCCCCTGCCTGATTTCAGTAGTTGTTTCAGATAACATGCCTTTTCAGGTCCAAGGAATAACATCCGTGGTGTTTTCACAAAGCAGGAGAGGATTATCAGATGGACAACTATAGGTAGTGACAGACAGAAACAGAGGTTTTGCATTACCATCAAAAGGGTGTTGTTACAGGACTTGCCCTGTGTCTGCCTCTCTTTAAGAGCAGCAGAGTGCTTATAAAAATGCAGTGTGCACACACACCACGTTGATGTTACACCTCATAGCTGAGAGGATTACCCCAAGGAGCAGGCTCAAACACCTTACTCTAGTGAAGCACCCTCTTGTCCTACAGCTGTGTGTGGAGCTGTATGGCAGGGCTGGTTGTTCTGTATGACATGTATTTGATTTTTTTTTTGCTTCTCAGGGACTTATCAATGATCTTGTGTGATCCCTTTGCCATTAACACCTTAGCCTTGAGCACCATAAGGCACCTGCAAGACTTGGTTGGGCAGGACACCTTACCCAGGGTGAGTGTCACAGCTTGTGTACCTGATCCAAATGGTCTTAATTGAATAGCATTAATCAGCAAAGGGCTGGCACTGTAGAAGGAGTAAGATAAAGTTCTCAAATGCATGTGCAAGTTGAAATAAGGGAAACGTGATACTACCTGTCCCTTTGTGGCACGTACCTCAGAGCTCTGCAGGAGCATTATTTGGAGTTGGGCATTTTGGAGCTCTCTGAGCTGACAGGGAATTCTTTGCATGGCTCATTCTATCCTAACAGCTGTAGAGTCCTACACAGAATGAGTGCCTCCCTTTTTTGTCCTCCCATCCTTGGCCTAAGAGCCTTTTTTCCCTGCTGTGGCAGACGTGGTGGATTGGTTTACACTGTCCTGGGCTGCTGGCTGTGATACAGACACAGTCCTGCAAGTAGTGTTTGCAGGAGGTGCTTAAAAGTTAAAGCAGGGGGTGGCCTTGCAGGTGTCTGAGCAGTGAGAGGCATTTGCTGGTTTTATCCCTGAGATGTCAAAATTTCTTGTTGGCTTGAATAACTTCCTCATTACAGTTGAAGTCTGAGAATAGCTTTGGTTTCAGGGCACAATATAAATGAAAACTCATTGTCATTCTTACACACACTCTCTTACTTCAGCTGATTTGATTTGGGCTGTCACATGTTATGTTTCAGGTTAGTCATTAGGCTGGACGTGTTTAAAAACAACACTGTGATCAGCTCAGCTGCAGAGTTTTTGGTACATTATGAAATGCCACAAACCCCCACAAAGCCCTAGGTGTGTCTGTTATTTGATGCCTATTTGAGGAATCACTTTTCAGTGAAAGCAGAGAAGTGATCTCCTCTAGCAGTCTTCAATAAAGCTGCTAATCCAGGAGAGCTTTGAATGTAAAGCATCACTTCAAAGTAAAAACCTGTCTGTGCAGCTTGTGGAAGATGAAAATAGATGTTTTTCTTCTCTTCTTAAAACTGGAGGAAAGCCCAGATCTGCTGCTGCTCCTTAGGATGCTGTCTTTGGGACAGGGGGCCTGGGACATGATCGACAGCCAAGTCTTCAAGGAACCAAAAATGGTGAGCCACTGGAACTCCACAGAATTAAGCCAATTTAGACTTGTTTATTATTTTATTGTATCCTTGATTTTATGTTAATTCTGCACACCTCTCAGTCATAACTCGGGTAGGAAAAACATGTATATGTTCACAAAGCAGCAGCTGAAGTGGACAAGCTGTAAGCTTCATTTACCTGTTTTTTTATTTACATGAATGCCTGGCCCTTGCTGTTTTAACATCGACAGGGGGCCTGGGACATGATCGAAAGCCAAGTCTTCAAGGAACCAAAAATGGTGAGCCACTGGAACTCCACAGAATTAAGCCAATTTAGACTTGTTTATTATTTTATTGTATCTTTGATTTTATGTTAATTCTGCACACCTCTCAGTCATAACTTGGGTAGGAAAAAGATGTATATGTTCACAAAGCAGCAGCAGCTGAAGTGGACAAGCTGAAAGCTTCATTTACCTGTTTCTTTATTTACATGAATGCCTGGCCCTTGCTGTTTTAACATCAAACTAAAAAAAACTCTATTCAACTGCACTGGCTGCATTTTGTTCCTGGGAATTTCCACACAAGTGACAAGTTTGTCAAACAGACCTTGTGTGAGGCAAGCAGGATTTCAGAGGCTGTTCTGAAACTCTGACAACAGTGTAGCAGCTCTTCATTGACACTAAAAACATTTTCCCTTTCCAGTTATCTGTTGTTGCAATTTTATATAGTGCCACATTCAGCTAAAATCCTTCCAGGCTTTGGAAATACTTGGCCCAGTATTACAAGCAGTTTGGGAGCTGATACATTCAGCTGGTGGCAGGAGGGCTGACCTTGGTGTTGCACAGTGAAGAAGAATTTGCTGTTTCTCTTCTGAACTATAAAGCAGCAAATACCTACCTAGGGGGATGTTTGAAGTCTCCAAAATACACACTGCTGGCTGATTGCACATTTAAATTGAGCACAGGAAGGGGAGGTGTGAATGCTGGAACAGGGAGGGTGAGATTCAGGGTAGCTCTGTGATCTGACTGGGAAAGGTGCTCACATGGATCCCTCAGAAAGAAACTGAACATTTTCCCTGAAGGAAATCTCCAAATCTGTGTTTGAAATCTGTTTTATTTGTGATTGCCACACGCTGTAACTTCCCTCTCCCTGAGGTTGGTCCAACACCAGCTGTTGTGGTGACTGTTCTGGCTCTGCTTTGATCCCTGTCCACGCAGGGAATGAACAGAAGGATTTGGAATTCTTGATAAAACACTTTGGGACTGTCCCTAACACAGGGTGCTTGCAGCAGTAGTGGAACAGATCTCAGAAGAAATGAGATGTAGCTGTTGAAAGGGGATTTGAGCAGAGGTGTTTCTGGAGAGGGGGTGAAGCAGTTTTCCTGATTACCAGTGGATCATGTGGAAGTGAATTATTCAAGAATTTTGCCTAGGACTGGTTGTCTGAAAGCCTCTTTTCCTATGTGTAGGATGAGGCTCATAATGCTGCCTCCCTATTAGTTCTGTCACTCTAGGGCCATGACGTGGCAGGAGCTGACTGATGAAAGTGTTCTTCTCCCTCTGTTCTTCCATCCCTCTAAGGAAGTCGAGCTGATCACCAGGTTCCTGCCTCTGCTGATGTCCTTCGTGGTGGACGACCACACGTTCAATGTCGACCAGAAGCTGCCCTCTGAGGAGAAGGGGCCAGTTCCCTACCCCAGCACCATTCCTGAGGCTTTCACCAAGTGTGTAACCTGCCCCACCACCTTTGTACATCTGGTCTGGTGTCCAGTGTCAAACAGCCAGGAGCCAGGAAAAAACACTGTGTGTGGTGAAACAAAGACAGAGAACAGATTCCCACCATGACTCCTCAAATAACATTTATCTACAACACATAATGTTTCTTGTAATGATCATTCTTTTGGCACATTGAAGATGAAATTATTGGGTATTGTTTGTGTGGTATTTTTGAGCACAGATCTTACAAGGAGTGACTTGAGGGAACTGGGGCTATTTAGGCTGAAGAAAAGGAGGCTCAGGGGAGACCTCAACCTTTACAGCTCCCTGAAAGGTTGTAGGGAGGTGGGTGCTGGGCTCTTCTCTCAAGTGACAAGTGACAGGACAAGAGGAAATGGCCTCAGGCTGTGCCAGGGGAGGTTTAGGTTGGATATGAGGAAAACATCTTCCCCTTGAGTGTTGTCCAGGGCTGTGCCAGGCTGCCCAGGGCAGTGGTGGAGTCCCCACCCCTGGGGGGGTTTCCAAGCTGTGGAGATGTGGTGTGAGGCACATGAGTCAGTGGTGAGCTGGCAGTGCTGGGTTAATGCTTGGACTTGATCCTAAAGGTCTTTTTTAACCAAAACTCTTCTTGTGGCTTCCCACTCAGCTCTTGCTGCCTGGGGGCTGGCTGGGTGCAGCTGAGCACACGTGCCTGGCTCTGGGGAGTGCTGGTGGAAACTGTAACATTTGCAGTTCTGCCACACAGCCACCAGCTCTCTGCTGATAACTATTGCTCCATGGAGGTCAGAGAGATGAGTAAAGCCTCTGTGTGCTGTGTCATATTCAGATCTTGCACTAATTTCCAGCACAGTTCCTCTTTGTATGCCAGAATCTGGAGTACTGTATCCCAGTGGCTGGACTCTCCTCTATCACAGTGTTGATATTTGACCTTCAGGACACTAAACTAAATTGTATCATTCTTCAGGATTTGGCCTTCCCCTAGAACCCCTTTGGAATGAGCACGTGTATCATTAATACTATCAGAAATGTTGACAATCAAGTCCCAGTGTTTGACTGTTACACAGCTCAGTGTTTGCTGGGCAGTACATTTTTCTGGACCATGATAATGAACATAGTGATGATCATCTGCTCTCTGGTGGGTTTGAGGTTAGCCACTGCTGTAACTGCTTGATTGCTATCCAACAGTATTTTAAACCCTCTTTTCTTTAAAAAAAAAACAAACCAAACACCACAAACCACCTGTTTTAGCTTCACTGATTAAGAAACTTTGGTTCTGCCCTAACAGGTTCTTGCAGGAGAACAGAATAGCTTGTGAGATTGGGCTGTATTACATCCTTCACATCACCAAACAGAGGAACAAGAATGCTTTCCTGAGGCTCCTGCCAGCACTAGGTAAGTCTTTGTCTCATCTTTTATTCTACAGCTGTTTGCCTGGTACTGGACACCCAGGAGGCAGGTAAACCTGGAGTGGAAATGAAAGAGGGTCTAGAGCCCAAGTGTGGTGAGGAGCAGCTGAGGGAGCTGGGGGTGCTGAGCCTGGAGCAAAGGAGGCTCAGGGGAGACCTTCTGGCTCTGCACAGCTCCTGACAGGAGCCTGGAGCCAGGGGGGGGTCGGGCTCTGCTCCCAAGGGACAAGGGACAGGACAGAAGGACACAGCCTCAAGTTGCCCCAGGGGAGGTTGAGGTTGGACCTGAGGAACAATTTCTTCCCTGAAAAGGTTGCCCAGGGCTGTGCCAGGCTGCCCAGGGCAGTGGCGGAGTCCCCACCCCTGGAGGGGTTTCAAAGCCATGGAGACATCTCAAACCATGGTGCTGAGGGACATGGATTAGTGGTGACCTGGCAGTGCTGGGTTAATGGTTGGACTTGATCATCTTGAAGGACTTTTCCAACCAAAATGATTCTAGGATTCCATGATTCTGTTTCAGACTCAGATGATTAACATTCTGCCTTCAGCTCTCCTCGTGACAGAGTTGTAAGGCCCTGCAGAAGCATTTGGTTTTGTCTGCAGTTCAGATGCTTCTCTGCTGATCTGAGCATTCAGGGGTAGGGGCTGTAGGTCAGTAGTTCTGAGATCAAAGGCTGGCTTAACAATGAGGTTAGTTGAGAACTGTTTGGAGTGAATCCATAAGGTGAAAGAGCTGGTGGCTTCGTTCTGCCACTGCTCATAGTAATTGCAGGTGGCCAAAAGTTCTTGGGACTTGGCTTTGTGTGGTGAAAAAAGCCAGTAGCAAACCAGGAGTGAGCACAGACTTGGTTTTCTTCCTGATGTTGCCTTCTGCAGTGGCTTCTCTGGGCGAGCTGCATGTGAGCTCTGAAGCAGCCTGTTGTGGTTTAACCCCACACAGCCACCCACTCACTCCTCCCCCCTCCCAGTGGGATGGGGAGGAAAATGGGGGGAGAGAAAGTAAAACTCATCAGTCAAGATAAGAACAGCTTAATAAAGAAAAGATTATAATGACAATAACGAAAATATAATTGTAATAAAAGGGAATACAATGAGAAGAGGCAGAAATAAACCCAAGACAAGTGGTGCATAGTGCAGCTGCTCACCCCCCAAGTGATCTGCCCCCCGGCCAGCTCCCCCCAGTTTAGATACTGGGTGTGACATCCTGTGGGGTGGAATGTCCCCTTGGCTAGTTCAGGTCAGCTGTCCTGGCTGTGCTCCCTCCCAGCTTCTTGTGCTCTGGCACACGTGGGAAGTTGAAAAGTCCTTGATTTCCCAGCAACAACAGAAAATGCCAGTATATTATCAGCATTCTGCTCCTACTAAATCAAAAATGTGGCACTATTTTAGCTACTGAGAAGGTGCTCTGGCACACGTGGGAAGTTGAAAAGTCCTTGATTTCCCAGCAACAACAGAAAATGCCAGTATGTTATCAGCATTCTACTCCTACTAAATCAAGTGTGGCACTGTTCTAGCTGCTGAGAAGGACAATTAGCTCTATTCCAGCAGAAAACAGGACACAATCTTGGGAACTGCAGCTCCCAGGAATCACTGTGGGGGTTCAGTGCCCACTCACCCCAGCTCTGGTGTTGTTTGAACCCTCTGCTGAACAGTCAGCTCATTGACATGGGGGGGGTCTCACTGGTCAGTGATTTGCCTCTGCTCCCTGTGGGGTCCAAGGAGTGGCCAGGAACAGAGGATGGTGGAGAAGGACTGTAGAGGACTTTTGATTTTGGCAGGACCAAGCTACTCTGTGACTTCAGCCTTGGTGGAGACACAGCTTTCCTGTGTATTCCTCTCACCCCTCTGCTCCTCATCTTTTATGCCTGAAAGATCAAAGCCAGCTGCCTGGGCTAGATATTTTAAAAGGAGATCTCCCTGTAAAGCTGAGCAGGAACATGTGCTGTGTAGTCAGGTTTGGGCACATCCTTGTCAGTCTGAGTGTCTTTCCTTTCACGTTGTGCAGTGGAGACATTCAGTGACTTGTCCTTCAGTGACATTTTCCTGCATCTGCTCACTGGTCACCTCACGCTGCTGGGCGACGAATTCGCACTCGAGGAGTTCTGCACCAGCCTCTTTGATGGCTTCTTTCTCACTGCCTGCTCAAGGTAAACCTGATTTTCCTCAGGGGAAAGTGACCTTATAGGATACCTGAGAGAGGTTCTACTGCTTTGAGTTAAACTTTAATAGTTCAGCAAACTCCTCATGTACAGTGGAAATGTTAGCCTGGTGCTGATTTTCTTTAAGGAAAGGTTTATATTTTGTGGTCAGGGTTTTATCAGCAAATTGTTACATGTTGATTATGAATTATTACCTAAACTGTAATTCACTGTTTGTAAGTTAGAGTTGCAGAATTTCCTTCCTGCTTTGCAGTAGCTTGGAGTATGGAGGGCCCCCTTTAGCTCTTTACACACAGAAAATCTGGTTGTCTTAATGCTGTTCAGTTGCTGTGGTTCAGCTGGTGGCCCACAGACCAGATCTGACCTTCAGGAGGCTTCCCTAAAAGGGTTAAGAACTGCTGTTCAGAAACAGCAGCATGTGCTGCTGCTGTGGGTTAAAGATCCTCCTGCACGTGCATGTGGCCTGTCCAACAGAGAGCCCAGCTGAGAGCCCTGCTCCAGTCTGTGCTGGAGATCTCCCCCTCCTTCCTCCTCAGGGCTGCTGCAGTTACTCCACTCCTGCTGGATGACATCAATTGCTTGGAAGTCTCAGGCAGGGTTTCACTTTGTAGTGGACAGGCTACAATTCTCAGGTGTTTGGGGAATGATGACAAAGCTGCCAGTCCGTGGGGGTGTGAGTTATTCTGGTACTGTGGCTGAAGCTTTCCTGTTCTTAAGATGGTGTTTCTTTACATCAGTTACCCTGCTTTAAATGGCTCTTTGCAGGAAGGAGAACGTCCACAGACATGTGCTGAGGCTGCTGCTTCATCTGCATCACAAAGTGGCGCCTGCCAAATTAGAGTCTCTCCAGAAGGCTCTGGAACCCACCAAGCAGGTAAGGAGGGAAGCATGAGAAAGGGCAAATGAATTGCAAATGAAAGCAGCTGCCTTTCCAGACGTTGCTTAATGGAACATGAGCTCTGCTCTCCAAGCGTGCTGGGCTGTGTCTCAGTTCCCCTGGGACTTCCTCTGCCTGTGGGGGGTTGTGTTCAGAGAGGGGCAGGAGCGTGCTGGCTGTTGTGGGGACTCACAGCTGGCATGGAGCGTGACTCTCCTGGCTTCCCCCTCCCTGGTTCTCATCCTGCAGGGCGGGGAGGCTGTGAAGGAGCTTTACAACCAGCTCACTGAGAAACTGGAGCTGCGCAAGCCCAGCCCAGCCGAGGCGACCGAGCCGCCCTCCATGGAGCTGCCCCTGCCCACGGTGCCCACGCCAGCCTCACGCTGAGCTCTGGCTGCAGGAGAAGCCCTGGTGGAGTGCAGGGCAGCGTGAGGCTCCTGGACTCCCTTCCAGGTGTCTGCCTACAGGGAGGAAACAAAACCCAGCCACTAAAGCTCTTTCAGGAAACACTGCAGTTTACCCAGCTCACTGGCTCTTGCTGGTTAGAAAGCCCTGTGTGCAGTGCATTGCAAAGGTTTACTTTTCTTCAAGTTAGCTGAGTGTCTTCTTGTAGTTCCATTTAAAATCTGACTGTATATGTTTTTTTTTCAAAAAGAAAATGCATATTTTTAAGTTTGGCGTCTTGTATTTTTAAACTCGGCTTTAAGAACGGATCAGTGAGTGTTTAACTCTGTTATGGTCGAGCAGAGGAGCTCCTGAAGGCCAGCCATAACTTTCCTTGGTTGTTAGTTGCTCCTCTGGGCCTTTGGAGAAGATATTCCACAGAAGGAGGTATCAGATGAGATAAGCTCCACTGACAGAATTTCCTGTTTGAGGTTCTGGTGCATGGTGAGATGTGTTGTGTTAGTCAGAGGTGTCCACCACTGTCCCTGGACGCCAGGCAGTCAGCAGCCATCTTCTCAGCTAGGCTCTTACAAAGACAGCCAGGAATTGGATCGTTCCCTCGCCTTTTCTCCCCACTCTTCCCCAGATGAGTAGCTTGAAATGAGTCCTGGGACCAGTGAACCCAAGACCAGCACATTCCCCAGTGACAACAGGGTTTGAGCGTAGGTGGAGCGAAATTCTCTTGGAAAAACCAGCCTGTTCTTCATGGTTCATCTGTGATGGTGTCTGGGCTGTTACAGTTAATTCCTCTTCTGCTTCTGCTGCCTTGGTGTCAGGTAGAGCAGGTGGAGTGTGCAGGGGAGTGGGCATAGGAGAAGGGTGAGTTGTGAGAGCTTGCCATGGACTTTACACCAATTTTGGCAGGTAGAACATGCCTGAAAGAATCTTGCCAGTCCCAGCCCCTTGTAAGCAGGAAGCTGCCTCCATGAATTACCCTGAGTCACAGAATAATTCAGGTAGGAGGGCACCTCTGAGGGTCTGTGGGCCACCCCTGACTCCCAGCAGGACCATCCTAGGTGAGATTGCTCCAGAGCAGGACTTTGTGTTGACCTTTGTTGAGTTCCATGAGGTTTCTGCTGGGCCACTACACTTTCTACAGTTGTGCCAAAAGCTGTGTGAGGTCCAGGTAAGTGACCTGCTGCACCACTCAGCCCAGCATCTCCTTGAGGAAGGTTACTGGGTTTGTAGGGTACAATTAACCCTTGGGATTCTCCCAGCCATGCCCTGTCACTTTCTCCTCCATCCTTTTTCTGGATATGATAGTTTGAGGGCTTTTTTTCCCTGTCACCCCTTGTTTCCTAGGACTTCAGCACTCGCAGGGCCAAGTCACACTGATTGATGAGACCCATTTCCCAAAGCTATATCCAAAAAACCCCAAGAGACAGAAGCAGACACTAGTGGAGGTGGAAATGTCTCCCCAGAGCTGCTGGCTCCCTCTTGACGTGGTTTTCTTCCCCCTGAGCTCTCGAGTGCTGCGTGAGGGAAGTGAATGTCACCTCTGCTCATCACCTTGGGGCTTCACTTCTGCTGCTTGGGGACTTGTGTGACCCTTGTGGGAGGGCAGGGCAGGCAGGCTGGGGCTGTGGGACTGGGGCAGTGTCCTCTCGTCCCTGCTGCCCTTCTGCACTGACCCCCGGGGGGCTGTGCTGCCTCTGGCAGGCTCAGACCTGTGAGAAACAGGAACTAGTTACAGCACTCAGGTCTTTCTTGCAAAGTTTGTTTTTAAAGGGTTTGAACTGTTATGGTAACTGACACCAAACAACCTCCCACGCTGCTGACAGACCTCACACCAGGAGCCTGCTCCAGCCCGAGCTCTGCTCACACTCAGAGGTTATTTTAGGCTTGTGGTGGGGATCCCCTGTGACTAAAGGTTTCCTCACACCATGTCCTGACTTGGTGCTTTCCTCCTGCACAAGCTGCTCTCAGTCTGGGCTCAATGTGTGATTTGCTAGTTGGTAGGAACGCCTCTTGTGTTTCCTGTACCCACAGAACTGAGCTATGTGCTGGGGATTTTTTTTCCAGGTTTTTAGATCCACAGAGCAGTTGAAGCCCAGAGCAGAGAGTGGCCATTGCCTGTGCTGGTGGGGAGATGGGTGGGCACTGGAGGGTGGAAGTGGCTGCCAGTCCCTGCTCTCCTGGCCTGCCCTCTGCACAGAGAGCTGATGGCCTGGGCAGGCTGCAGGTTTGGGTGGAGGGGAACCTCATGAAGTTCAACAGGGGCAAGTGTGGAGCCCTGCACCTGGGGAGGAAGAACCCCCTGCAGCAGTACAGGTGAGGGGTGACCTCACCCCTCCAGAGAGG
>NW_008583541.1:26289-32956 GCF_000691845.1 Merops nubicus | reverse complement strand
AGGCTCCTGGTAGGTTCTGCTGCAGCCCCCCGTGGCACAGCCACCAGGTGAAGTACAGCTGGGCTGGGCAACAGCATTCCATTTATTTAAAACATTTTTTGTGGTGCCCTGTGGAAGTGGTGCCAGCTGAGAAGCTGCAGCTGCACTGCTGGGGGAGCACACTAGAGGGTAGTGCTGCCCTGCCTGCCCTGCCCTGCCCTGCCTGCAGTCCCACCCCCCTTGGGGTGGCCCGGGGAGCTGGCATCGCTCCCTCCTTACCCTTTGCCTGTACAACAGGGGGTGATCCCTGTGATACAAACCCCCCCACGTCCTCTCTGAACCTGCCAGGCCTGCCTGGGGAGTGGATTGTTGCAATGAATGGTCCTCTCTGTGTGCACGTCCTGAGAGACTGGAGTAACTGACAGCCCAGAGAGGTTCCTGGGGCCTGCTGGGTGGTGAGCTGAAATTGTACATTTAACTGAAATGTTTCATTTCACAGCCCAACATGAAGTAATTGGGTTTGGGCTGCATTAGAAGATTGGTGGAGTAGCTGCAGCAGTCGATAGAAGTGGCCAGTTACTGAGGTCTGTGCTAGCAGGGGAACAGGTCTTGTACACAGTGGGTGGAAAAGGTGATTAGTACAGTGAATATTTACTGCCTGACAGCCAAAGCCTATCTAGCATCATCTCCAAACACTGGATTCCACTGACACCTTGATTTGATGTAGGGTAGCTCTTCCTGGAGCAAGACAAAAGGAGACCATTCACAGCTCCTTGAGCTCTGTGAAGACCCCCTGGGTCCCCCTCAGCTGTTGTGGGTCCTCTCTTGTGCTGGGAACTCTGGTTTTTTAGGTGGCCTCCTCTCTACACAGCAGTGTAAGGGAAACCTGCCATAGATTTGGTGAAGGAATGAATGTCCATGTGCAGTGCTGGTGAGACTGGTCCCTGCTGAAAGCTGGCTTGGTGCGGGGTCTGGTTTCAGTTCTCTGCTGGTCTGGGCTGTCTGCTCTGTTGGGAGGGTGATGCTGGAGACACTCCTGGTGTGTGAGAGCAGCTGTTCCCAAAAAACGGTGATGGGCTGGGCTGAAATTCCAGCTCTGGGATATTGGGGATTTATTATCTTGACTCTCCTCTGAGCATTTTAAGAAAGGAAGCAGCTGAAATCCAGAGGATGTACATTTTCCCCAATTTCTCCATATTTAACCCAAAACAGTGGAGTTTCTTAACCCTTCTTAAAGGAAGGTGTCAGTCCAGCCTCAGAAATGGCATTGACTCAAGCACTGCATAGGAACAGAGACCAGGTGTGAGGGACACCTTAGAGATTCCTGCCCCAGACCAGAAGAGGGTTCCAGCCGTGAGGACAGCGTGTGGGGGTGCAGGATGTGTCCCACCAAGGTCTGTTTGGGTCCTGTGCTGAGCTGGAGGGCTGGGGTGGGGTGGGGGCACCACCCCTGTGTCTGTCACTGGGCAGCTTGGCAGGCAGGGCAGAGCTGCTGCTGTGACAGAGGATTCAGAAGTTTCTCTTTTGCTGAACCCTTTGGTTGTGCTGTGGCCTCAGCAGGGTCGGTAGGGGTGCAGTGAGACACTTCATGGCACCAATCCCCACCCCTAAGAGGAGGCCTCTTGTTCAAAAAGAAGAGGGCTGGATTCTGACAGCCTGCAAGTCCTGCTCTTCTCTGGATTAAACCTCCCCTGGGGAGGACAGCCAGGAAATCATCCTCCTGAGGCACTCCTGCCAGCTAAAGGTTTCCAAATAATTGAGGATCAAGTTGGGTGGGGCTCTGGGCAGCCTGATCTGGTGGGAGGTGTCCCAGCCCATGGCAGGGGGGTTGGAACTAGATGATCTCTAAGGCCCCTTCCAACCCAAACCGTTGTGTGATTCTATGACTCTCTTTACCAAATAGTCCCACAAAAGCCACAGCTGAAACCCTGGTAAGGGTGAGCTCTGTTAGGCTGTGATTTAAAGGAGAATGAGAGGTGGGGGGACAGCAACTGGGAGGCATTGTCATGCATCTGCACAAGTCTGAAGGCTCAGAACATCTGCTTGCTGGCAGAACCCCCTGTTCTCCTGAGAGCTGTGGGCAGTGGAGCCACTGGGAAAGTGAACAACAAGCTGGGGTGCAGATGGCTGGAGGGAAGATGGACATTAAAAAGGAATGTCTCACAAAGTCTGGAGCAGATGCTGCACAGCAGGAAACTGAATTATCACTCTCCAAGATACTTTTCTGGTGGGATTCTTAGAGGTTCAGGCTTTACAGGCACCTTGAGGTGAATTCTGATGAGTTGTGTGCATAGGCCAGGCTTGGGGCTCAGGGGGTGAAAGGGAGGTGGGGTTTGGAGGTGCCCAGCAGCAGGGCTCTGTGGGGCAGGAGCTCCCAGAGTCTCTCAGAGAGGAGCCTGAAGAGCACAGGGTGGTTCAGAGTTCCTGGCCTTCACTGAGGTATTGATGGGTGACACACAGATGCTGCTGTGTGTTTTCTTTGTGCAGCAGTAAGACCTCTGTCCTGGCACACAAACACCATCAGTGGAGCTGTCTCTCTGGAGGGACATCTTGAAGGATCAGCTTTTCAGGAGGAGTAAATATTTCTGCAATTATCTCTGCAGCTCTGATGGAGCCCACTGGGACCACAGAGCTCTCTGCATTCTCCAGCTGGCTTCCTCACCTCCATTTCCCTTTCAGGCTGTTATGTTACTAAGCTCTGAGGCCACCAGGGCACGTGGACTGGTCCAAACTCCATCCCCATGGCTTTGAACCCACAGACATGCTGTGGGTATCCTTGGCAGTGCTCTCCCTCCACCAGAGCCAGGCTCAGCATTAAAAACAAGAGGCAAGTCAGCTTCTTGGAGCTTCAGGTGGGTGTAAAATAGGGATTAAGGGCAGCTCCACCCAAGTTCAGGTCACTCTTTGTGTTGGAGGCACATCAGACAGGTTTCAGCTCTATGGTTGCTCCAGACTTTGCCATTCATGGATATCCTCTGCATTCACTGCTCCTTCCCAGGTCCTTTCTTAGACTGGAGCACCTGGCACTTGCTGCCAGCATCTTCAGCTCCTCTCTGCTGTCTCCTCTCCCTTATTTGATCCCAGCAGACCAGGCAGTGTGAACGGGAGGGATCTCTGCCTCTAGGTGAGGCCCTGTGCCTGCACCCTCCCCTCCAGCCAGCTCCTGAGGAGCTGACACCCACTGCTGTCAGTGCCAGGGCAGCAGGACCTTCAGCTGGGCCCTCGGGGTGGCCTGGCTGGGCAGGAGAGGGGCTGTGTGTGCCCAGGCCCCAGCTCCCTCAGCTTTTACAGCTTGGTGGCCTCAGCTTGGGCTGTTGAGGGACCTGGGACTCACACACAGCCTGAGCAGCTTGGACTCGCCTCTTGGCCGTCGTGTGTGCTGGGAGTTCACTTACAAACTGCCTCTAGTTTTGTGCTGGGTTTATACATCAGCCCTCAATAACATTTTTCTGGTAGGAGACACCAGTGTTGGAAAGTTTCTTGCTTTCTAGAGGAAGCAGCCTTTAAACCTGGCTAATCCCACCCTCTGGTGTGCAAGGGGGACCCTCAGCAAACACAGGAGTGTCTATCAGCAGGTAGAAACCATGCTAAAGATAACGAGGTCAGTCCAGCTTGAAGGATAACTTCACAGAAAGCAACTAAACCACCTCCGTGGGTGGATTTTGGCCTGCTGGACCTGCAAGGGGAGTTTGCTGAGAAGGACAAAGCTGAACAACTGGATGCAGTGAAACCAGCTTCCTTTTTTTGTGCAAAACAATTGCACAAGGGGCAAAGATGCCTCACTGAGTGCTGAGTCCACATGGCTGCTGCTCCTGGTCAGCGTGGAGAGAAGCATCAGTATGAGACCTGAGCTTCTGCACATCTGCCCACGTTAAAGGCAGCAGCCCAGGAGTGGGTGTCAGCATCTTTCTCTCCTCCTCCTCCAGGTTCTGCGAGTGGCAGTTCTGTGGCAAGGAAGTCAGAAAGTTCATTCCTGTAAGCAGCCATCCAGCTGGAGCCAGGCTAAACCCTTGTTGCTTCTTGTGCTGATGGCATAGGAAAAGAAATCAGGAGACAATTGTTCATACCTGTTGGTTTACTATCCTTTTTTCCCCTCAGACTAGCATCGTTGGCTGGGCCAGAGCTGTGCTGTCTGATCAGGGTTAACAGGATGAAAAAGTGGTGAAATATTTATAAAATCCTAGGGATGAGTCATTATCAGATTGCTTTGTGTGAGGTTGCTGATCAAGAGTGCAAGTTTCATATTTCCACGTTTTCAGCCACGTCTGTAGGTAGAAGCCATGAAAAATCCCCCAGAGAAATGTGTCTCAGAGCATCTGTTCTTTTTAACCATTGACTCCTGTGAGGCTATGGCAGGTGCTGACAGATTCTGCAGTTTTTAACTCTGAAAATCCATTCTCCTCTCTGCTGTGAAGGCTGAGACCTGCTCTCTTCTGGCTCTGTTGGCAGTTTCCACTTTCCTCTCTGGCTCCAGACCTGTTTGACTCCTGAGCCCAGGGAGGACACGCTGCTCTGAACGAGACGTGTCTGCAGGTGATGTGTGTTCCCCTGCACTGCACGTGAAGCCCCATTTGAGAGTCACTGGGACAGTCATTACTGACTTGTGACATGAAGCCTGGGCAGCAACAACAAACCATCTGGCCCAGTGGGTCACAGCCAGATTTGTTACCAGCCCACGGTCTCCTCCAAATGAGCACCGTGGCCTCTGTTTAATCCCTCCTGAACGATCGTGTAATTACAGAGGGCTTTTCACAAGCAGGTTCCTTGAAGAGGAGCCAAAGGGCAGAGCAGAGAATCTGTTTTCTGTCTTGCCTGTCCTGGCAGGACGGTGTTCAGGGGCTTTGGCTGAGGACAAAATGTCTGGAGATGTGGGAAACACCCCTGCAACGACCAGGGTCCTGCCTGGGGTGCTGAAGACACCACACCTCGGACCTCAGCTCCACCTTTACTAGCACTCCATCTAAGCAGGGGCACTTCCACATGCAGATGCTTGTGGTGTATCCCTGTATCTTCTGGATGCCACAGGAATTTTGGCCCATGACCCAGTGGCCTGTTGTAGGAGCTGCTTGGCCTGATCTTTCACTTTGGCCTGTGTGGGGGAGGTTTGATGCTTCCAGTCCTTGACTGTCCCATCAGCTAGAGGGATCCCTGCAGCCCTTGAGGGCCCATACAGGGGGAAAGCAGAGCAGTGGCTTTCAGTGACACTCAGGAGCTCCTTCTAAAAAGCCAATAATTACAACAAGTCAAACATGAAGCTTAGGTCAACTCAGATTTACTGTAACAATTATTGCTGCCTTTCTGTGATGCAGCTGGGAGATCGTGTCAGTTCTGGGTCAATGATGAGCCTTAGCAGGGATGGGGTTTCCATCCCATGGAAGAATGGGATGATGGATGCTTCCAAGGAGCCTGGGGGAAGGTGGTCTGTGGTGTGGCAGTGTGCCTTTGGGGGTGCCATGCATATAAACACCACCTGGCACCTACCACCTCTGGTTTTTAAAGTCTCTTTAGCAGTAAAGAGACCTGGATTGTCACCCAACAGAAAGGGAACTAAGCCCTGAGGACCAGAATGACCTAGTCCTGTCCCTCAGTGCCTCTGCTTCACCAACACACAGCCCAAAGGGATGGCAATGCTGCAGCACTCAGGCTTAGTGACTACTCAAGTACTTGGGGTTTTTATTCCAGCCCAACAAGCTGGAAGGATTCCTGGGACACAGGAATGGTTCCTCATTTCCACCCTGGCTTCTCAAAGCACCTGCAGCAGATGCTGCTGCCTCCACTGCTTTGGAATGAGAGCTTACCAGTGCACCAGTGGCTGAGGTATGTCCCTGTTCCTATCCTGTCTGCTTAAACTGTGAGGTGAGAGAGTTGTCCTCTGCATGGGTTTCTGCCCCACCAACATTGGAGCAGAGTGCTTCGTGCCCAGGGCCTGCTCTTCATTCCCCTCTGTGCTGCAGAGCCTGGCAGCTTTCAGGCTCTGTGATGCCATCTTGGGTCCTGCTTCCCTCTCACTTCAGGCTTGGGGAACTTTTTTTTCCACACCACTCCTTTCACACAGCCTTCATCTGTGTTTGACCTGCTTACCAGTTTTGTAGAATTGACTGAAAACAAGAGGAGAGAGATGATGTATCTGAGGAGTGGTGGCTCATAATTAAACCCTTCTGCAGAACAGTGGACAGCTTGAGAAGCAGATGAAGGCTCTGGCTGGCAGGTGAGCTCTGTGTCTGCACTTGGGTGCCTGAGATACATGACAGCCTTGTCTACACATTTCATCACAGAATCATGGAATGGTTTGGGCTGGAAGGACCTTTCAAGGTCATCCGGTCCAACCCCCCTGCACTGAGCAGGGACATCCCCAGCTAGAGCAGGTTGCTCAGAGCCCCATCCAACCTCACCTGGGATGGTTCCAGGGATGGGGCAGTGACCACCTCTCTGGGCAGCCTGGGCCAGGGGCTCAGCACCCTCAGTGTAAGAAACATCTTCCTTCTCTCTAGGCTAAACCTCCCTCTTTTAATTTAAATCCACCACCCCTTGTCCTGTCACAACAGGCTCTGCTAAAAATTCTGTCCCCAGCTTTCTTCCAGGTCCCTGGCAGTCCTGGCAGCCCCCAGCAGGTCTCCCCAGCTGGAGCCTTCTCCTCTCAGCTGCCCCAGCCCAACTCTCTCCTGCTGGGCTCCCCGCCGAGGGGGTC
>NW_008583541.1:23746-26258 GCF_000691845.1 Merops nubicus | reverse complement strand
GGGGCATTGCTGGGGCTCCTCTGGCCCCGCTCCAGCAGCTCCCTGGCTCTGCTGTGCTGAGTTCTCCAGAGCTGGGCACTGTTGCCGTGTCTGTCCTGCCCTGAGGAGTAGCAAAGTGTGCAGCACCCCGGTTGTTCATCACCCCAGACCCCACAGGGAGTTTGCCAAGTGCTTCCTGACTCTGCAGAGAGTATCTGAACACATTGAAGGACCATGCAGGTGCTTCTGCTCCCACCAAACCTCTCCAGGAGAACACCTGAGGCTTTGGGTGGAGTTTATGCAGCAGTTCAGGCTGGGGGCAGTGGGGAAACACCCAGAGCTTTGCAAGGGGTGTCAGGGTGCCCCACGGCTGTGTGGAGAGGGTCCTGTACCCCCACACCACCAGAGGGGCCCTTCAGCAGCACAGCCAGCTTCCATGCCACCCCACCCTCCCAAACTGGGCTTGAATCACTCCAAAATGAGCTTTTCCAGTTCCTTTTGTGAATCCCTTGTTAAAGCACTCGCTGCCTGGGACGAGTCACCGAGCTGGTGGGAAAGCCAGGGCTGCACACAGAGCTCTTGGCTCTGGCAGCCACTCCCCAGTCGTTGGCTTTCCTACCTTATTAAGGATGAATCAGTGAATTTTTAAATAAAAACCCAGTGTGTTAAATTCCAGGTAACTTCCTTAGGACTCCAGAAGGTTTTCAGATGTAGGCGACGCTTGCAGGAGCACCGAGGGTGGCGAAGGGGCAGAGGCAGCCCCAGCCTGCTGGGGTTTGGGGAGGAGCATTAGTCACTCCAGCTGTGATGTGTAGCAACAAACAGATCTTTTAAAACGATTTTTCTGTTCATGAGATGGAGCCCTTAGTACAAAACTGGGAGTAAGTTGTGATGAGTTATGTATGAGTTATCCTGCCACCCCTACCCCGGTGGCTCCTCTTTGATTTGGTGTGGAAAGCTGCTCTCCTCTGGAGCCAAGGAGTCACGTTGTCATTACTCATTAGGGATTGCATGTGTATAAAATATCAGTGTTGTCTTTAGTCTAAAATCACTCACTACATATGACTTGTACCATACATCAGAACCCATCTCCTGCAGCCTGGCAACTGTCTGTGTTGCCATAGGAACTGCTCCACTATCCTTTCATGGAGAACCTCAAGCATTCCCATTTTTGTAGCTGCTAGAACACCTCCAGTCCTTTCTCGTTTCATTCACTTGCTCACTCCCATCCGTGAGATGTTCTCCTCCCAGTTTTGAGAGTTACTCAGCACTTGTGGACTCGTAAATGGAAGAGCATTAGCTAGCTGAAGGAAAGGCACACAGTACTCCGAGGTGCACATTTCACTGGGACTTTGATGCTGCCACTGGGTGTCTTTAATATGCACGTTCTGTGTAATTGGCATCCCCTAATGTGCAGTAAATTTGTCCTTCATAGAAAACTATCAAGATCCCTGACTTCTGCCCACTTGTCTGCAGTTAGTTAGATACCAACGGGCAAAAGTTTCTGAGAAACATCTAACCCCACGTGTTAAACCCCCAGGTAACGTCACCTGAGCTGGCTGAGAAGAGGCTTCCTTAGGGTAAGCTGGCTGTGATATGGTGGGTCCTGTGACCACCATGCCTGGCTCTGCACTGCACTGACCAGTGTGGTGAACCCCACTCTGTGCTGGAGAGCAAGGTCTGTGTTTCTGTGGGAGCTGTGGAGCTGAAGACCATGAAGGTCACTGTCTTTGCCCCTCACCCTTTGCACACTGAGCTGGCCCAGCTCCATTAAGCAAAGGTTGATTTTAAATAATGAAAAAAGGGCATTTTGGGTTTGATTTATACAATGTCTAACCAAGACAGGACTGTGTTTTTGTCCTGCTAGAAACACCAGGCACGTGTGTTGCACGTGACAGGATGAGGTGTAATGGCTTCAAACTGGAAGAGGGGAGATTGGGGTTAGATGAAAATAAGTTCCTCACTATGAGAGTGGTGAGACCCTGGAACAGGTTGTCCAGGGAATTTGTGGAAGCCCCATCCCTGGAGATGCTCAAGAATGAGTTTGGATGGGGCTCTGAGCAACCTGGTCCAGTGGGAGGTGTCCCTGCCCATGGCAGGGGGTTGGAACTAGTGATGTTTAAGGTCCCTTCCAGCCTGAACTGTTCTATGATTCTTGCATCATGTCCTGGGGCTCTCCATGGGCGAAGGCAGAAGGAAGGGCAAAGCTGAGGGATCTGGTGTCACAACCAGATCTTGGCTGAGCAGGGTCCTGTGCTGCTGAACAGAGATGGGCAGAGGGGCTGGGAGAAGAGCTGGAAAAGGCTGGAAGCTGTGGCACCAGGGTTTTCCTGCACATCAGGTACCCCCCCCGAGCTCTCCCACTAGGGAAGCACCAGCTGGAGGTTTAGGCAAGGAAGAATAACGAGGAGAACAGAAGAAGAGTGTGAGAAAAGCGATCAGAAGATTTCTCAGCTGCAGACCCCTCAGTAACGCTCCCGATCAGCCTGGGCTCAGCACAGCCCAGGATCCCGAGGCGCAGGGAAGAGGCAGC
>NW_008583541.1:20025-23655 GCF_000691845.1 Merops nubicus | reverse complement strand
AGCCGAAGGAGCTGCCGGCGCGGGGTCGGGAGCTGATGGCTGCGGGGTAATGCGGGCAAAGCAGGAGCGAGAGGGAGACAAAAGGGCTGGAGCCCCAGCAGATGTGATCCACCCCGTTAAAGGGAACGGCCGGCGCCTCTGCAGCCGTGTTTATGCCGCTGCACGCAATAGGCACCGGCCCTTCGTCCCCCCCGGGGAGGTTTTTACGGCATTAATTCCCTCTGCACAGAAGGCAGCCCGCAGGCTCCTCTCAGCAGCCAGCCCTCCGTCCCCCCAGCTCCCCGTGCCCCAGAGCCCTGCCCGCGGCGGCTGCCCCCCGTCCCTCTCGGGCCGATGTCCCCTGTGCCCAATGAAGCAGACCACGAGGTGCCGCGGATGGACCCCAGGATTCTGATTTTCCTGCTCTACGTGATGATCCTGCACGAGCTGGTGAGCGGCTGGATGGAGTACCAGAAGCAGATAGCCAAGCCCAAGAAGCAGGCGGGTCCGGTCTGGTCCTCTAGGTGAGTCAAAGCCTGTTGTGTTTCCAAAAGGTGAATAGCTCGGGTACGTTTTGATGGGGAAAATTGCTTTTTTATGTTCATCAGTCCCTAGAAATGTGTGTGTGTGTGTGTGTTGTCCGTTGTGTGCTGATGCACAGAGGCAGGATTAAGGTCTGTTGATCTTTCGAGCCTGTATTGTCTGGCTGTGCATTTGAAACACTCACAGATTAATATGCCTGTGATTTGGGGATTTTTTGGGGTGGAAATGTGCCGTAACTCAGCATATCTCCTGTGACTCAGGTTCTCAATCAACATACTTGGAAGAGAAAAATGTAGGTAGCACAAGGAGCTACGCTTGCTGCGTGATATTCCTCAATGAGGCACGAGCCTCTAGGGACTCTTTGTGGAGTATTTCATGTTAAATCACTGGGGTGCATGTCACTCACTCACCACCTCCTTGGGGCTGTGCCCACCACACTAACCCCTTCCTTCTTTTCTGCCCAACAACAACGATAAGCTGGAGAAATAAGGATGTAAAAGAAACCCGCTGCATGTCCTCAAAATTCAGAAATGTTTCTGCAGACATTGGTTGCAGCTGGTTCACTTGTAACAGAGTTTGGGGTAATGGTGGTCTTAACGTTTAGGGGGTTGTAATTGGCAGCTATCCACTGGCTGTATGATTGGACTCACACCCCGGGATCCAAAATTCCCCTCCTGCAGACCCCAGACAATGGCACACCAACTCCCCGTGGCTTTGGCCCTGACAAGCTGCCTGTGACCCAGTTTGCTGTAGGGCTGACAGCTGCAGAACGGGTGTGCAGAGCTCACAGCCCTTATCCTAATCCTCTGACGTGCAGCACTCCCAGCCAGCCTTACAGCCCCGCTGGGCTTGGTGCTGCACACACACCCCAGAGGTGTCTCCAGACATGAGACCACCAGGAGAAATGGGGTGGTGAGCCCCTGGCCCAGGCTGCCCAGAGAGGTGGTCGCTGCCCCATCCCTGGAACCATCCCAGGGGAGGTTGGCCGGGGCTCTGAGCACCCTGCTCTAGCTGCAGATGTCCCTGTCCCTGCAGGGGGTTGGACTGGATGACCTTGAAAGGTCCCTTCCCACCCAAACCATTCCATGATTCTATAACAGCAGTGGTGCAAGGATGCACCCGTGGCTTGCTGGAAATCAGCAGCCAGCAGGTAGCAGTCTCTTTGTCTGCAGTTCAGGGCTACATTCCCTGGCTGGATTTCCAGGCCAGGAAGCTGAACCACACCTTGGGCTCTCTGTAGCTGTACAAGTAAAGCAATTAGTGCTGGGAAGGCAGCCACGGCTGGAGACAGCTCCAGTGCAGGAACAGCTTGGGGTCCACCAGTCTGCAGGTCTGTGATGGAGCCAGGGTCACGTTCCCCCCCTGCCTTGGAGGAGGGGTGCGGGGAGGCACGGGGCAGTCCCACCGAGCTCTGAGGTACCCCTGTGCTGTGATGCAGAAAACCTCATGAAATCATTTCAAGGCCACCAAACAGCTTGCATCAAGCAGCCAGAGAATGTCACAGGACTGTTTTTATTAAGAGAATCTAAGGGAGTTGGGTAACTCATCAAAACACAAAATCTTTAGGGGCTTCCATCTACCTCGGCCTCATGTGGGGACTGAGCTGGGTGATTTGTGCAGGGCTCCAAGCCTGGGGCCGTCCCAGCCCCCTCCACCCGAGGTGAGGTGCAGCCCACCCTGCCTGCTGCCACAGCAGGCTTTGCCCTGCCCCTCCCTGCCCTGACAGGAGCTCCTGCTGCTCCCCAGCTGGCTTTATCTGGACAGCAGAGCCACCAGGGCTGTGGGTGACAGGCGGATCGTTCGCAGATCGCACCATAAGCAGGTGAAGCTCTTGTGGCCTGGAGAACTAGAAGATTACAGGATGAACTGGGATCCTCTTAGCAGAATTAAGATTGTCCTGCGTGGACACCTTGCTGCTGGTGCAGCCTGGGCTCAGACACCACCACTGCACTAACAAGCTGTGTGAGTGCTGAGCCCTCGAGGCCAGGTTTCCCAGTGCTCAGAGAGAATGCTAAGAAATGGTTGCCACATCTGTAGCCTGGTTCTCCAAAGAGTCCCAGCTAAGGCTCAGCAGTGTAAGGAAGCTTCCTTGTGCCTTGTGTGGGCTCGGGAGCACCACAGCACAAAGGCAGCTCAAAAGTAATGTTCCCACCAGTTGGTTTAATGCTGGACCAGCTCCATGGCAGCCTGGCCCAAGAGTCACCTGTTCTCTGGCAGCTGATACGGTGCCAGCAGGAGAGCATAGAGAAAGCTGCAATATTGGCTTTGATTTAATTGACAGGAGGTGACTGGACAGCCACACCAGCACCAGACTGAACGGATGGAGCTGGGGCACCCGGCCAGGCTCAGCCCTGGTGCCAGCAGTGCTGGGGGGTGGCGGGTGCTCACACACAGCCATCGAGCCACCTCTCGCTGCCAGGCACCACTTGAGCTGGGAGGAGTGAGAGCGAGGGGCTGGTGCAACCTCAGATCCCAGGATTATTGATTTTAGGAAGGAATTGCAGACACTGTCATCTGAAGCCTTCCTGAAAGAGCTTAAACCTGAGTTCAGAGCAAGGGAGAGCTCCTTGGAAGAGGTGGCTGGAAGGCTTCCAAGGAACCAGGCCACTGCTATAGAGGTGAAGCTTCATCTCCTGCCACAGGGCCTGAGCTTCCACCTCCCCAGCCTGTTCCGTAAAATTAATTAACTTGCAAACCGATTAAGAAATAAAGTTATAAAGCAGCAAGGTAATTAAGACATGAGAAACCAGTCTCTTGACTGCACCCTCAGCCCAGGCAGGGATTTCAGGGCACTTCCTCCTGTTGTGGATGTTGAGTAGTAACAGGCTGTGTTGTGGAGCAGCTTTTTCTCACATTCACAGCTTTTCCCCAGCTCTGTCGGCCCCCGCCCTGGCAGGGCTTAAGAAATAAAGTTATAAAGCAGCAAGGTAATTAAGACATGAGAAACCAGTCTCTTGACTGCACCCTCAGCCCAGGCAGGGATTTCAGGGCACTTCCTCCTGTTGTGGATGTTGAGTAGTAACAGGCTGTGTTGTGGAGCAGCTTTTTCTCACATTCACAGCTTTTCCCCAGCTCTGTCGGCCCCCGCCCTGGCAGGGCTGGCAGCTC
>NW_008583541.1:0-19983 GCF_000691845.1 Merops nubicus | reverse complement strand
GCTGCCCCCCCCCCCCCCCCCCCCCCATCCCCCAGCCACTTCTGGTGGCCCACGTCACTCCTGCTCTCCCCCAGCCTGTCCTCACTGTCCCCTCCACCGCTGACGGGCACGGCAGGGAACGGTGTCTGCATGGGTTTTATGGACAAAGCCACTGGGGATCACAGCAGGAGCATCTCTAGGAGAGCTCTAACCACCAGCCCCAGGGGTCCCCAGTGCACAGTGGTTTTTTCAGGGGTGGGGAGGGGACAGGCTTCACCCTGTATGGATCTCACTGCAGATTGCTGTGCCCCATGTCACCCTCTGCACTGGCAGAACGTGCAGCTCCACAGCCCCAGTCTGCTGCTGTCTTTGCTAAAGCTGGCTATAAAAATGGGCAGTGAAGGTGTGAGCCTGGAGGAAGGAAAGCAAAGCCTGGGACACTTTTTGTCCCGGGCAAGCGGTCCTGAGCATGGAGTCATCCCAGAAGAGCCCTCAGTGAACACAGCCCCACTGTCCTGCAGCTCTGCTGGACTCTCCTGGGTGTCTCTGCACGTGGTGTGGTGGGCATGGCGTGGTGGCTTCATGGTGTGGTGGGTTCTCACCCTGAATAACCCCCTGAGAGAACGTGTGACAGTGGTGGTAGAAGTCCAAAGGAGTGCTAGGTGTGCATGATGTTGGGTTTAGTGGTTTTAAGGAAAAGAGCTCAAATGTGTTTCAAGTGGAAGTTTTGAAGAACCAAGGGGTTTGGTTTCACTGACCCACCTGGCCAGAGGGGACAGTCCTCAGGGCCCTGGCAGACTCTTTATGGGGTCCTGAGCTCACCTTGCTGCACTTGTAGTTTAGCAGCTGTTTCCAAGACCTCCAGCAGCTGGGGCAGGGAGGGTCCCCATCCCCACCTCAGGTGCCTAGGAGAGGCTCACTGCTGGGTCTCTGCAGTGCAGGCACCTTGAGCAGCAGGGGCTGCAGCAGGATCCAGCAGCAGGATCCAGCACTGGCCCTTCTCGTGGAGCAGTGCTGGTGAACCCCCTTCTGCTGACCAGAATTCCCTGCCCTTCTGGGAGCCCCCACTAGACACAGACGTGCCCCGGCTCTGACCCACGCCAGTAACGGTGTCTCGCTTTGTTCCTCACTAGCAGCACCACCAGATCAAACCCCTCCAGCTTCTCCAGGCCTCTGGTGCACTCGGTGCGCAGGGAGAGGGGCAGGGACTGGAGGAAACCCGGGCGCATCATCCGCAAGGCGTGAGGATCTGCTGGGGAGACGTCACTGAGCCAGAGGCCACCCTCCCTCTGAGGTCTGCACCGACCCACCACCTCTCAGCAGCAGAAGGAGCATCTCCCAGGCACCACGACCTGCAGTCTGCAGCCTTCTCCTCTGCGCTGAGCCTGGCACGACTGGGAAGGAAGGAGCCTCCTCCTCCTGTGAGCCCATCCCTGCGTGGTGAGGAGCTGGAGTGGAGCCACCTCAGCCAGCACTGGGATCGACAGGGGTGGGACAAGACTGCTGCCACCCAACACAGTGAAATGACTTTTCTTCCCTTTTCTCAAAAGGTTGAGTAGATGAGAGTAGATTTCTTGGGGAAAGAATGACATTTGCTCCTGGGAAGCCTCCAAATGGTTTCAGTCCCTGCTCCTTCCACCCAAGCACTGTGTGGCCAGTAAGCAGCACTTCCCAAAATGACTGGGCAGTCTTTGGTGTCCAGTTTGTCACCATTCCCAGAACTCGCCTCCATTGGGGTACCCAGAATTCACGATACTTTGGAAATGCTGGTTCCTCATTAAGTCTCATTCACTGGGAGTCTGTACAGGGGTTTTTTTCTGCTTTTCTCCACCCTTGTTCCCTGTGTTCCTCCGGGGTGGAGGGGGAAATGCCCTGAGCTGGTGACTCACAGCTATGCCACCAAATGCAATTTATTGCAATGACCCTGTAATTAAATTTCTTTGGAGCATTCCCAGCAGCCGAGCCAAACATAAGAGCGACTTTCTAATGAGCAGCTAGATGGGGAAGGAATCCAGTATTGCTCTTTTCTTAGAGTCTGCCATTGAGGCACAGAATCAGCTTTAGGGGCAGAAGTCAGCAGCCGCATCCTGCCGTGCAGCAGTTGTGTGCAGGGTGGGAGTCACAGGGCGCTGGAGGGATTCTGACCCTGGGCTCCCCCCAGCACTTGGCCGTGGCCAGACGCCTGCCTTGTTTGCTGAACAGCATGTTTGGCTCAAACACAGCCTGTTTTTCTCTTTGCCAACCATTCACAACCCTGAGCCGGGCTGGCGGGCGCCTTCCCCCGGGGCAGGCAGGGAAGGGGCTCGGGGTGGATTGTGCACCCCCCCCCAGCAGTGCCCACGGGAGCTCTGCACACTCCTCTGCCCCTCGGGTGTCTGCCCATTGTTCCTTTTGGTTGAGCCCGTGTTTGTTCAGTCACCCACAGCAGGAGGCACCTGCCCAAGGTAGAGCTTGGCACCTGAGCTGGGCATGCAGGCCTGTGCTGCAGAGAGGGGTCGGTGGCTGTCTCCTCCAAGGCTGGGGAATCCAAAGGATCTCAGCTGGCTGAGCTCTGCCCTTGGAGTGCCCAGTCCCAGGCAGCCTGGAGAAGTAACTCGGGTGTAGACCTCTACTGTTAGGGGAGATGGAGTTTTGCTTTGGGAGGTGAAGTTGATGCCTTGTGACTAGTTTTTTTTTAAAAAGGAGATGGGAGAAGCTGTTGATGTCACACGTTTCAAAGCATAAGCTGCCTGCAGAGCCCTGCCCCAGCTCTGGGACACTGGGGCTCTCTCCCTAGGCATCTGCTGCCTCTCCCAGCACATGCAGCTGCCTCTCCCAGCACAGGCAGCTGCATCCAC
The DNA here is from genome assembly GCF_000691845.1 of Merops nubicus. Lineage (NCBI taxonomy): Eukaryota > Metazoa > Chordata > Aves > Coraciiformes > Meropidae > Merops > Merops nubicus. Next base: position 17,167 of record NW_008583541.1, on the reverse strand, counting down.
AAGTGGCAGCAACCAGTGGAGAAGGTGTCAGGAGGAAAAATATTCAGAAGGTGTTTCTGGGTGGCAGGGAGCTTTGCTTTCCTGGAGTTGAGGCTGTGTTGTCTTATGGGGATGTGCAGCTGGCTGTTGAGGGCTGGCTGGGGCTGTTCAGCCTGGAGAAGAGAAGGCTCCAGGGGGACCTTATTGCAGCCTTCCAACACCTGAAGGAGAGAGGACTAAGGGAAAGCTGGGGAGGGACCTCTTACAATGGCTTGTAGTGACAGGATGAGAGGTAATGGCTTCAAACTGGAAGAGGGGAGATTTAGATTAGATGTAAGGAAGAAGTTCCTCACTGTGAGGGTGGTGAGACCCTGGCACAGGTTGCCCAGGGAAGCTGTGGATGCTCCATCACTGGATGTGTTCAAGGTCAGGTTGGATGGGGCTGTGAGCAACCTGGTCTAGTGGGAGGTGTCCCTGCCCCTGGCAGGGGGGGGGAACTAGATGATCTTTAAGGTCCCTTCCAACCCAAACCATTCTGTGATGCTGTGTTCTGCCTGCTCCTCTGCCAGAGCCTGTGTGCATTTGCTGGGAGCCCTTGCTAAGCAAAAAGTGTTTAAATTAATGCCTGAAGTGGTGCAGGATAGGACCTCACTGCCTGGGCTGGGCTCCCAGCATCGATGGGACAGACAGACCTGAGCAGGGCCAGGCAGATGTCCTTACTGCTGCACCCCTGGGAATGGAGAGGGGAGAGGAATGCCATGCTCTGCTGATCACATGCTGGACTTATCCCTGTAAATAGCATCACGTTTACTTCCAATAAACTCTTTTACATCCATGGTGTTTAGATTGTCTCCATTCTTCTTCAGGCCTTGCATCTCTCTCTGCTGGTTTTGGCTTTCCCAGCCTGGAAGGCACCCCCAAGGTACAGCTGGTGGGGTAAGGAGTGATGCAGTGTGACTAAAAGCATCTTCGATGCTGAGTTTACAGCACAAATGTTTGTTCTTTCACACTTTATGCAGAGGAACAGGTGACTGCAAACCACTCTTGGTTTGGATGGTTGTAGGCTTTGCTTTGTTCTTTGTTCCAATATTTAAGTTGCTGTGCAGCTCTGCTGGAGAAAGTCCTGCCCAAGAAACACACCTCGTGGTGGGAGCCAGTGATGGTGGAGAGCTCAGGATCCACCAGTCTTCAGTGGTGTGGACCCCCAGAGACCTGAGGGAGTGATGCAACCCAGTGGCTCAGTGTAGACCTCCACAGGGCTCACCTTCAACCTGGCATTCCCACAAATAAGTGGGTTGACTGAAGGTCCAGGCTCACAAGGATGCAGTCAAGGGTGGCCAACCTACCTACTGAGGTAACTTGAGTCCCCTGGGGGGTTTGGGTCTGACTCTGCACTCTCACCCTGCTGTTCCCCCACAGCACCCTTAGACAGACATTTACCCCTCCCTGACTCCTCAGCAGGGATGGGCTGTGCCCTGACATCCCAAAACACCAGAAATCACTCTGCACAGGAGCTCCTCAGTCCAGAGGTGGTCAGAAGACACCCCGTGTACTGTAGCCAGCAAGGTCACCAACACAAAACCAGCACAGCCGCTGCACTGAGCCGTGCTCTAAAAATAAAAGCCTTCCCCCAAAATGCTAGAAATGAAGCCAGCACTTACAGTAAACCCTGCTGCAGCCCCTCACCCCCAGCCATGATGTGCAGAACTTCTCCATGCTGCTCAGTGGAAGGAAATCACCTTGTGTGGCTTCAGATGGTGTTAGATGAGGTCCTGAGGTGGGAGGCTGTGAGGGCTGCTGGCTCTGCTCTAAATAGACTCCGTGGGCTGTAAGCTGTACACTGAACTGTAGGAACTTCCCTTTTGGCTGGAAATGGTTCAGAGAAGTTTCCGACCCTCCCGGTGAAAGCCCTGATCCCCCTGGGGCTGGCTGCTGGCAGGAGCTTTCAGGGAGGTTCAAAAGGAGTTTTGGCCATCACGGAGTAACCTGCCCTCAGGCACTGTTGTCACCTGCTCCCAAAGAGCTCACTGGGTGGAGCATCAGGATTTCACCCTCTGGGCTTTTAATCTCAGCTGTGGATGTTGTCCTGCCTTGGTGTGAGACACACTTTTGGTTTGGGGGCATGTCTTCCCATCCAGACCTTATGATCCCACCATTCCACACAGCTTTTAATGGGCCAGAAGCTGCACAGCACCCCGGAGCTGCTGGATTCAAATGCTGCAGCTGAGGTGCTGGGTTGGGAGCTGAAGCCCTCCCGTTTGAGGCTACAGCAGCTCACCTGTTGGTGTCTGCAGCACCTGGAAAGCCCAGGTGACTGTCCACCCCCCGCCTGCCAGCACTCCAGGGGTTTGGGGAGCTGGTGCCACCTCAGCTCTGCCACTTCTGCACCCCTCAATGCTCCTGTTGAAGCCAGACCCTGCTCCCTGATGGGCTTGGGCTACATGCTGCTCATCAAGCAACTGCTTCACCTGCATCCTTGACTTGCAGGAGCTGTGCTCCACCCACCAGCATCTCCAGGACCTTCCCCTGGTGAGAGCATCCCCAGAGGCTCCTGCTTTCGGAGGACTTTGAGCAAAAGCCAGCTGTTCTCATAGATCAGCTGCTGCTTTTCCTGTCTGTGGTTCTCGGAGCTGGTGCAGTTTCATTACTGAGAAATCCTTTCCACCCTACAACCAGAGAGTCACCAGAACCTCCTCCCGCCCGTCAGTTCTTCTCTTGGCAGGGCTGGAGGAGCTGGGGTGCTTCTGCTGCTCTGCTCCAGCCACACTGTGGACTGGCTGCCAGGGTAGGTCTCTGGGGCTGCTGCAATCTGCCATTCAGATTCTGTTCTAACAGGAATCAGTGTCTAAAGGCCAAACTCTCCCTGGGTGTAATCCCATCCAGGGCTGTTGAGGTTTCATAAGGGCTCAAGCAGGTGAGGGATTTTTTACATAAAGAGCAAGAAAAATCCCTTGAATGCTCCAGCTGGTCCTGGCTCCTCTCCTTCACATCCAGGTTAGCTCTAATTCTTCTGCTGTTTTCCAGGTAAGTGTGTGGCTAATTGTTTCTGTGATTCATCTTCAACTTAAATGAAAATTAACTCTCTTTTTTTTTTCTTCTGCTTTGCCCTGTTAAGCTAAAGCAGATTTCAAATTTTTGATTCATTCTCAGGTGTTTCCTTCTTACAGCTGAAAATTTCTCCTCTCACTCAGTACAGACCCTCTGCCTCTTTCATTGGGAAATTATTGCATCTATAAACAGCTTGCTCTCTACAGAGTGGATGTTGAATCCAGGCCATGGCTTGTGTGGGGAAAATGAAGCCCACGACCTTGTGGATTTATGCCACCCTGAGAGCTGAGCAGCCACAGTGGTTCAGCTTTGGGTAGAAAGGAAAGGATCCACTTGTTGCCTGTGTAGCTGCTCTCTGCAATGGGCTGGGATTGCTGAAGCTTTGTGGAGGATGATGCCAGAAGGCTGCAACAAAGCGTTATTATAAAGTCCTTAATTTGGAAATTCACTTTTTGGGGAAAGTAGTAAAAGTCAGAGGAAAGCAAATGGTCAATTGCTGTAGTAGCTGTAGAGCTCTCTGTGTTAGAAGTCACTGTCTCTAGCTCCTGGCTTAGCAAAAAATGATCATCATTCCCCAAGCCCCCCTGGGCTAGAATCCCAGATTTAGCAATGTGGGAGCTGAAGCTAGATGAGGGAAATGATGCCCTGTTTCAGCCAGGCTTGGGGAAGACCTGGTGAGGATGAGCTAGTTCTTGACTCCTCTGAGCTGTTCAAGCCCCATCCCTTCAACTCCACATCCAGCCCCTGGTGCACAGAGGAAGGTGCAGCTTAGTTGCAGGTTTCTCTGGCTGACTGGAGCCTGGAGAGACCGAAGGAGCCTCTGATTAAAAACGCACAGGCAGTGAAATGCCCTCCTGCCTGTTTTCCCCCAGGCTCTGTCCTGCAGCCCTTGGGATTCCGGGCAGGGCTGTGAGCTGTGACTGCAGCAGGGCAGGCTGAGGGCATCTTCCTGGAAATGGCTCATTTCACAGAGCCACTGTCCCAGAGGCTGAGCATTTTTTTGGAGATGCTGGGATCATAGAATCTTAGAAACACAGAGCAGTTTGTATTGGAAGGGATCTTAAAGATTGTCTAGTTCCAGACCCCTGTCATGGGCAGGGAGACTTTCCACTGGAACATGTTGCCCAAAGCCTCATCTAGTCCTGGCCTTGAACACGTCCAGGGATGGGGCATCCACAGCTTCCCTGGGCAACCTGTGCTAGTGTATCACCACCTTCAGTGTCAAAAAATTCCTTCCTTCTCTCTAGTCTAAATCTCCCTCTTTTAGTTTAAAACCATCACCCCTTGTCCTGTCGCAACAGGCTCTGCTGAAATGACCATCCCCAGCTTTCCCTTGAAGTCCTGGCAGGCCACCAGAAGGTCTCCCTGCAGCCTCTCTCCTCCAGACTGACCAAGCCCACCTCTCTTCTGCTGGCCTTGTTGGACTTCAAGAGACTTACATGTGCCTTCAAGCCTGTCCAGGTCCCTCTGGATGGACCCTGTACCTCCAGCATGTTGACCACACCACTCAGCTCAGTGTTGTTGGCCAACTTGCTGAGGGTGCCCTGGATCCCACTGCCCATGTCACCCCCAAAGGTGTTAAACAACACTGGTCCCAACACAGACCCCTGAGGAACGCCAGGATGTGACATGGTCATACCCCAAAGGCACTGTGAGCAGTGACTGGTGAGACTAAGGGGTTTAAAAGCTGCCTCCCAAAAAGGGACAGGCTCGGTGTCTGCCGGGCAGAGCTCCCTCCTCACCCTGCTGTCACTCCTGCCAGCGGGACCCTGGCACAGTTATACCAGTGGAAAGAGCAGCTCTGGACCATGCTGTGCCTCCCAGCTGCTGGTGCCACCAGCCATGAAGAGGTACCTGAAGGGTGTGAGCTGCTGGGGGTGGAGGGAGCAGCATCAGCCACCTGCCTGGGGTCCTCCCCCCGGGAGGACTCAATGCAGTGGGGATGCTCCCTTCACCAGGCTGTGGGCAAACAGCAGCACCTCGTACCCAGCGGGGTGTCCTGCTTGGCAGGCCAGAGGGAGAAGTTTGGGTGTCCTGCTGAGCCTGGTGGTGGATGGAGGGTGCACGGGGGCTGCTCTGTCTGCTGGGAAGCCTGGCAGCAAAGGGCAGAAGGTGGTGAACCACTCCCCAGCTGTGCTGTGGCAAAGCTGGCTGGAGTAACCGCAGTGTGGGGGATGCTGGGACTCCACCAGTGACTTAAATGCAGAGGCTTTGGGAGCCAAGCAGTGACAGCATCATCTGTTTCACCTCCCATCAGCAGCTAGGGGTGGTGAATGTTTAAGCTGCTCCTGTGGTCCCTTTGTAGCCCCTTCTCTTTCCTTTGCAGCACCGAGATGTCGAGCTGAGCGGGGCAGGTTTGAGCCCAATTCCCAGGTCATGTATTTGTGTGTGAAAAGCAAGAGCTGGCTCCTTGCACCTGCCAGGTCTCCTCCTGGGGAGGCCACGATGAATGGTGCTCAGCTTTTAGCCACAGAGCTTCAGGATCAGGGGTCATCTGAAAAGCTGCCTCTGCTGCTTCAGCCCCCGTTGCCCTTGGCCCAGCTCAGCCTCAGATGAGCATGGGTGGCTTCACTGTTTTCTCTTTTCCATCCCACTCCTTGCAGGTCAGCACAGAGGGTTCTCCTAAGTCCTTGGAGCTGATGGACTCCCCCACCTCCACGAACACGAGCGTGGACTGCATTCCCCAGGTGGTGCACCCCACCATCCCTGCCCTGGGGACCCTCCTGCTGCTGGCCTCCACCCTGCTCAATGGCCTCAGCTTCTGGGTCTTCTGCTTCCGCATCAAGCAGTGGGACCCAGGCATGCTCCTCCAGTTCAGCCTGGTCCTGGGAGACATCCTGATCATCCCTTCCGTTCCCTTCCGCATCTCCTACCTCAGCCTCAACAACCGGTGGCTCTTTGGGCAGTTCCTCTGCCAGCTTGAAGTCTTCCTGCACAGCACCCACGTGTACAGCAGCATCTACTTCCTGACGCTCATCTGCGTGCACCGGTACTTTGTGGTGGCACAGTACAAGAGCCAGTCCCTCTGGAAGAGGAGAAGCTTCCTGAGAAACCTCTGCTTGCTCACCTGGCTCGTCCTCCTTCTCCAGGGGCTGCCCATCTTCTTCCTCTTCAAGACTTCGGTTATTAATGGCTCAGAAAAATGCCTAAATATTCATCAGTCAGAGCTGGCCTCTGTTTTCTTCGCCTACAACACAGTCGTGGTGGTGCTCTGCTTCCTCCTGCCCTTTGCCATTGCCTTGACTTGTGGAGCTCTGTTGGGAGATGCCATTGCCAAAGCGGCGAACAAAAGCTCCAGAGGCAGGAAGATGAAGAGCAGGTCTCTGCAGATGATAACAATGTCCCTGGTGATTTTTGGCATCTGCTTTGGCCCGCTGCACATCTGCAGGACCATTGCTGTCACTGTGAAGTACTACGGCATGTCTTGCAAGCTCCTGCAGCAAGCAGAAGTTGCCTACTACGTCAGCTGGGTGCTCACCATGGCAAACACCTGCCTGGATCCCCTGATCTACGTCTTTGCTAACGATAAGTTCAAGAAGAGCTTTGCTGACTCCTTTCGCAAACGCTGGGGCACCAAGTGAGTGTGAAAGGCCTGGAGCCACCTCAGACCTTCCTGGAAGATCCCATGGGGTGGCTGCTGAAGATCCAGACCCCAAACTTCCTCTTCCTCCCGTTCTGTCCCAAGTCCCCAGAGCTACTGGTAGCAGTGTTGAAGGACTTTCAGGGTTTCTCAATGTTCCTCCAGTGTTGTGGAGGGGTTGTTCCCGTGGGCAGGGACTCCGTGGGCTGTATGGAAGCTCTGACTAGGTGCTGCCTCTGACAGCACCCTGGGTGGATGAACCTCCCAAACACTGGCTTCTTTACACTGCTGATGTGGCCAAACCCTACTGGGTGCAAGGGGGAAGAACTTCACACCTAGAGTCAGAAATCACGAGACCATCCAATGAAAACTCTTGTGAATTTCCTGCCCATGAATGTTTTGTCTTTTCCACCAGGAGCAGGGTGTGTGTGAGCACGGAGCTGAAGAGCACCCAGGTCCGAGTCCAGCACCTCAGCACAGGGGAAAATGACCCACATCCAGTCACCTGGCTGTCCCCTGGCCACCCAGAGCTCAGCAGCTCCTCAGCCCTGGAGGAAATCCCAGCGTGAGTGCTGTTCTGATCGTAGAATGGTTTGGGTTGGAAGGGACCTCTAAAGTCCAACCCCCCTGCACTGAGCAGGGACAGCTCTAGCTAGGTCAGGCTGCTCAGAGCCTCATCAAGCCTGACCTTGAATGTCTCCAGGAATGGAGCCTCCACCACCTCTCTGGGTAACCTGTTCTGGTGATCAACCACCCTCAAATTAAGGAACTTTTTCCTAATGTCTAACCTAAATCTGCCCTTTTCTAGCTTAAAACCATTACCCCTTGTCCTGTCGTTACAAACCCTTGAGAGCAGATCTGCCTCTGCTTTCCTGTAGCCCCTCTCAGGCACTGGCAGGTCACTATAAGGTCCCCCCAGAGCCTCCTCTTCTCCAGGCTGAGCAGCCCCAACTCCCTCAGCCTGTCCTCACAGCAGAGCTGCTCCAGCCCTCCCAGCATCTCTGTGTCTCCTCTGGACACTCCAACAGCTCCACGTCCTTGTGCTGGGGCTCCCGAGCTGGACACAGACTCCAGGGGAGGTCTCCCCAGGGCAGAGCAGAGGGGCAGGATCCCCTCTCTCCATCTGCTGCCCACGCTGCTTTTGCTGGGACAAGACACACTCCTACCCACAGGTCAGCTCCTCCCAGATGAAAATAAAAGGTGGCAGATGTTGAGCTGTGTCTGAAGAGCACGGGAGGGAGATGCATGGTGGGGAAGGTGCTTCACCAGCCTGGTAGGAAAGCTGGGTTTGCTCACTATGAGTATGAAAGCCACAGTGCTGCAGACTGTGGGAAAGGTGGCAATGGAGCATGTACCAGTGCCAGGGGCTCCTCTCCAGAAAGATGTTCTTCTAGTTGAGGCAACAGCTTGGAAGTTCAGGGTTTATTTTTAGGCTTTGCTGTAAACTTAATCTGTAAGAATGACACAGGATCCAGGTTTCACTTCTCCATCTCTTAAACTGGTCTAAATTGTCCTTCCCTTTTCTCTCTTGCCTCTTTCAATGGAAAATCTGCAGTTACAGATAACAGCCATAATTTGCTTTTTGTATCAGCAAAGCCAGGCACAGAGATCACGGGTCTGGCTGGGTTTTCTGGAGAGCACTGCAGTAAGAGCTGCTGTTAGGACAGCAGGGGACAAGTCCTCATCCCCCAGGAGAGGAGCTGGGCAGTAGCTGGGATTTTCACCGAGGTCTTGGTTCCCAGTGCTCCACTTCAGTTTGGGTTTGGGTATCTTGGCTGTTGGATCTGCCCCCGTGGCCACCTCCAGCCAGCTCTGCAAATGCAGCCTGTGCTGGCAGAGCACCCATGGGTTGCCAGCCAGGTGCTCAGGGCAGCGTGGTGGGTGCCATACCTGTGCCCTGCTGTGTAGAGGGGTGCAGCCACCTCCACCTTCCCCAGCACCCATCCTGCTGATGGCACCGAGGCAGGGGCTGGGAGGGGCACTGCTCAGGAGCCTTCTGCTGCAGAAAGGTGGCTCACGGGGGTCTGCTCTAACGTAAACCAACAAATAATGTGTTTAGCCTAAAAACTGGTACCAAGGGCAGGGTAGAAGTGACTGAGAGACTCATTTTCTAACCTGGCTTCTCTCCACTAATTAATTCCTTGACTAATCCCCACCCACCTGCCTCACCAGGGGTTGCTGCGAAGCTTTGTTGAATTGTGTTCACAACGCCCCTTGTAAGCTCAGAGGGAAGGTGTTGTGCCCTGCTGTTAGCAGCACTCCTGGTGGATAAACCCTGTTGCAAAACCCTGGCAGGCTCCAGAGCCCTGCCCCACGTTGGCACGTGGGTGGCAGCAAACAGCACTTTGGTTTGGGGCTCTTACTCAGAGGAGGAAATTTTGTGTTATTGATTTGGTGCATAAATAAGGGGACACCGGTATACATCTGTGAAAAGGTGTCTGTCCCTCGTTTGGGGGGAGGGGGTATTTTTGGGAAATCCCCACCACAGGATTTCCCAAAGTGCCCAGCAGAAAGATGAAACCTCATATTTCAAAATTCAACTGAGGAAGTGATGGAGAGGACCTGAATCAGGACAATCCCTTTTCATTCCACCAGGGAGCATAACTCTAATGATTTTGATGCTAAACCCTTCTCCAGTTCAACATTCACTCTTCTGTTCTTAACTACCTACCACTTAGTCATGAATTCACTTGGGACAACCAGCTTTAAACCCTGGTGTTATTTGGGCAAGTACAGCTATGGCAAATAATCAGGAGCTAGAACATATCTGCAGTCCTGCAAGTGGCTGTACCTCATCCTGCATTTAAACCCCAAACCAACCTTAAGCACCACCACAAATCCTGTTGGCCTCCCTTGGCCAGTTCTTGAGTATTTAGTAGCTCCAGTAAAATCATCCCATTCCAGACATGTTTGATTTGAAGAAACTTTGGGGAATATGGTCCCTATGAGGAAATGGGGTTTAAGCTTTTAACAAGCTGTGTTTTTGTACTGGGCTCCCCAGGACAAGAGAGACATGAACACACCTGAGAGAGTCCAGTGAAGGGCCTTGGAGATGATGAAGAGACTGCAGCATCTGATGTATGAGGAGAGACTGGTGGAGCTGGGACTGTTCAACCTGGAGGAGAGAAGGCTCCTGGGGATTTCATCAGTGCCTAGAAATACCTCATCTAGAAGTTGCCCCAGGGTGTGTGAGTGCTGGGGAGGCCCCTGCCTGCACAGGGTCGGGGGCTGCTGTGTATGGCTCTACCCTCTCTGGCCTTGGGGCTCTTCTGCCTCCTGCCATCAGTTTGGCTTTTTGGTTGGCTGCCAGTCAGCTGAGGCAGGTAAATTCAGAGGTGCAATGAAGTCCCTGGTCCTGTTGGGCAGTGAAAGCCCCAAGGGGCAGGTGAGGATGGGGGGTTGCATTGCCAGCTCACCCCAGGGAAACACTGGGAGAGGTTCCTGAGATCTGGGCAATGAAAGAAGCTGCATTTCAAATTTGGAGTGTTTGGAGGGGGTTCATGCTGGGGGCATGGGGGGAGCATCCTAATGGGGTGATAACTTCACAGTGGTTGTTGCTACTGCAGAATAATAAACTTGCATCAGATTAATCTCTGCTGGGAGGAGACCAAAGCCAGCCAGGATGGAGTTGGCCTGTTAGGGAACAAAAGTCATTCCTTTTGAATCCATCTGTTTGCAAAATGGGTTAAAGGAGACCCAGAGGAAGTGCTTAGTGGGCCTTTTCACCAAGAACAAAGGAGTTTCAGGACTGGCAGGTCTAAAGTCTCATTAAATCTCTCCTGTGAGGGGGCTTCTGGTTGCAGTGCTGTAGGAGTTCCAAAGTCCCAACCCCATCACCCAAAGTGCTGGAGCTCACCTGGCTGCTTCCCTCTGCCTCAGCTCCAACTCAGCTTTTGCCAGAGTTTGCCTTTTGTTTGTGCAAAAGGCTGCAACGAGCTGGCAATAGGGTGTTTTCTTTAAAAACCAAAGCTCTTGCCCCCAAAATGTCTCCCCAGCTGCACTACTAGCCTCAGACACTACGTGGCACTTCTTCAAGTGACATGGCCTTATTCCATGTCACTAAGGCCAAATCCTGCAAGCTGTAAGAATCGCCTTGAAAAGGCTTCATTTTTTTTCATCTTTAAAGTTCCAGTTCCTGAAAGCACATGACTGCAAGGAGCTGACATTGCTTTTGCAGAGAAAAGCACTGGTTCGGGGTAAACACCACCACCAAGTGCCTCCTATTTTCTTTTGGAAAAAAACCCTCATGACTCCAGCAAATGAAGTCACGCTGGTTTGGACCCCGGGCTGGCATCAGCAAGGGCTTGATGGGAGCAGAGAGGGAAGTGAAAAAGCTCTTGTGTTTGTGTAAGACTGCAAAATCAGGTTGCCAAACAGGATCTAGGCTGGGAAACCAGCTGGGCGAGGAGGCTGCAGCAGGCTGCCCGTCTTGCTCGGGTGCCTCACGTGCTGGGATTTATAATCCTATTTATGATAAATAAGAATTTGTCTTTTTGGGGGGTTTGCTGCTTATTGAGAGACTCTGCTCAGAGCACTTTACTGCTGCTGGAGTTTGGATGTGCTTTGAGATGTGGTTTTGCTGGAATAAATGCTGTTGGTCAGCACTCCCCTGGCTCCGTGTCCCGGGAAGCTGGCTGGAGCCCGGGGAAGGATTTCACAGGGTGCTGATGGGACCCTTAGTCCTGTCCCCAAAGCAAAGAGCTGGGAGCTGGGTGAGACCCAAACGGGACAGGGCTCCTGGCTGAGATGTGAGGAGCTCTGACTCGTGATTTCTTTCTCAAAAGAGATAAGAAGGAACTTCCCCCCCTGAGCCACAGCTCGATGGGTCCCCCTCTGCAGAGATCACAGGGAACTTGGTCCTTCTCAATGACCAAGAAACCTCCAGACCCTGGCCCTGCTTTGCCTCTCCTGCAGGCAGCCTTTCCTCTGGGTGACCCAGGGGAAGGCTCGGGTGAAATTTAGGCTGGCTGTTCACCTATCTAATGGGATTTGTGTTCCTACTCGTGCCCAGCTGCCCTGTGCTGTTTTTCCTGCCCTGACAATCTGCAAATCGTAGCTGCTTGGTCACAGGTTGTCCCCTTTCCCTTCAGCTTCCCCAGGCTGGGCATGTACCACATGCCCCCTTTTATTGCCCTCTTTTTTTCCCTGATAGCCTGAAGTGACTGACAGAGGATTAAAGAGTAAAAATCAAACAAAAACCTTGCAGTGGGAAACTGCTCAGAGTTTATACCCAGGTTCTGTTCTGGAGGAGTGGGGATGCTCAGGGCAGCCCTGTGCCCTGTGCCCTGCTCTGGGAGCCCTTTCTGCTGCCAGCTGAGAGGAACCTTTCCCTGGCAGATGCACACACATCCCTGGAGCTGAAAATAACCTCCAAAATAATTTGTAAGAGCTTCCTGCAAACAGACCCTGAGGCACTGTCTGTGCTGGGCTTTTCTTGGCAGCTGAGAACAGACCCATGAGGCTGGGGGGGAACCAGGACTGGCTCTGCAGGGGGGTTTCTCTGCGACCTTGAGCGAGTTCCTCGTTCCTCAGTGTCAGTAGGTGTTGCAAGGTGTTATCTGCTCCTCGCTGAGAGGAGACCTTGCTTCCAACAGCAGCTGCCCAGCAGAGGTGGGAGACTTTCCTCCCAAACCAGCTGAGCGAGGAGCTGCCAAAACCAGCCTGGGTGGCACGTGGAGGAAGGGGCAAAGCTTCACCACACTGGCATTGAACTACTCCAGGGTGAGCTTTATCTCTGGCTGTGAAGGTAGAGAGGCAGCTTCACTTCCCTTGGCCCAAATACCACCTTGGGTGTGCATGAAGGCTGAAGGACAGCAGGGACCTGCTTGAAATCCCTCCTTACCTGGTTCAGAGCAGGGTTTGAAGCCTCCACGGTGCCCAAGGAGAGACCCTGCCATGGCCTTCCCCTGCCTGGACTGGGCTGGCTCCGGTGGATCTGGAGCCACCAGTGGGCTGAAGCCCTCCCAGGGGGACAGAGGAGGAAAATCACAGTTTAAGGTGTCCTGGGCTAACCTCGAGTAACAGGTAGGAGGGAGTGGTGTGCTGGCTGGGCTCTCCTGCTGCTGGCTTTGCCACTGTGCGTGGGGGGAGAGGGAGGATGAGTCTGAGTGGGAGGATCCCAGCTTTGCAGGAGGGGCACAGGGTGATGTTGGGCACTTCGGTGGCCACTGAAGTGCTGTTTGAATTGGGACTGTGAGTTCCTCAGGCAGGCTCTGGTCTGACAGATGTAAAAAATTAAGTATATGTATATATTTGTGTGTGTGTATGTACAGAAGAAAATATAGCAGCACTGCCTGGATGAAGATAAAGTGGTTTGGGTGCAAACATCTAGACATGAGGAGATTTGCTGTTGATTAAACATGTTTTGACTGGTCAGTTTGGCTGTTTTGTAGGAAAAGTGTAGATGTGGGTGTGTATTGGTGACAGGGAGACACCAGCACAGCCTCTCCTGAGCACAGTGCTGGGGGGGATCTCTGCTAAAGCCTTCAGCACTGATCTGACCCACCTTGGGCACCCCCCAGCACCCAGCAGCATCCCCAGCCAGTTCCCACAGACCTGCTGGGCCACGCACACTCACCACCAGCCTTTCTCCACAGCCTCCCTCTGGTGGTTCCTCGGCTACAGAAGAATGTCTCCAGCCAGGGATGCAGCCAGGAGAGTTCCCAACCGCTCCACACACATCCCCCCAGCCCCTCTAATCCCTTTATGGTGTTTGTGCTGGGCTCCCCTGCTCCGACCCTGCTCTTTGCCTTCCCTCTAATCTCCCCATCAAACAATTTGGGCAGGAGACAAACCACCACGGGTTGTTTGGACCCATACCCAGGGAGAGGAACTGCTCTCGCCTGGGGCTCTGCGGTCCAGGGCTCTGGGAGATGCTTTTGGGGTTTAACAACCTCGGTTCTGAGCAGCATCCCCAAGCCTGGAGGATAATCTAGAGTGAAAAGCAAACTCCCCAGCACTGTTCCTCTGCTTTCCCCGTGCCCAGGGATGCTCCTTCTCAGGCAGGGGTGGAGAGGGATCTGACAGCTGAGGCTGCAGGGTCCCCAGCCCCAGTCTCCTGCCCTGCTGGAGCACTAGGCTGTAGCTGGGGTGAAGGTGTTAAAAGTCACCCCAGGAGGTAAGTTAGTCCCTGTTTAACCCCTTCTTGGTAGAGTGTGTTGCATTAGCAAAGTTTTTCAACCTGGAAAATTTATCAAGACTTTTATTGTTCCTGTTAAAGCAAAGGCTTTGATAATATCTTTGGTGTATTTTGGCAAGGCTGGAAAACACTCAGGCTGATAAAGTCTCAAAGTCAGAGAGATAAAAAAATCAAAGTATTTCAGCCCTGGCCAGGTCTCCCAAGGAGAGCTCTCCGGGCATCACTGGCTGCAGGTTGGTGGCCAGCACATGGAAACAAGGTGCTGGGAAAGGGAACAGCCCTGCTGGATCCTGCAGCTGCTGGGTGATCCCTGCGGGTGCCCGGGTGGCATCCAACCCACAGCAACGGCAGTGGGTCTGTGGTGCAACAAGGCAGCAGAATCAGCCTCTCTTCCTGCCACCCTCTGAAACCCCCTGTGCCCTGCTGCAGCTCGGGACCCTCCAGCAAAGTCCTCTGGAGGTTTGATCTGGGACCTTCCACTCCTACAAGGACAGCCCAGCTCCCTTCCTGCCTTCAGCTCCCCTGGCCACCGACCTTGGGCCAGCCACAGATCCCCAGGTCGGGTACCCCGTGGTGGTCAATATTTGCTGTGCCTGGCGTGGAGGGGAGTGGGCAGCAGGCACCCACCAGTCACACAGAGCATGGGCTGGCTTAGGGGATAGAACTCGTGTTGATGCTGGAATTAGACTGTGGTGAGGTGCGACTTGATCCCAAGGAAAACTGACTAAGCAGGTGCCCAACACTGACAGAAATACATTCTATTCCTTTCTAAAATCCCTTTTGACATGAAATTATTCGGTGAGGTGCCTCGGTTGTGGTGTTTGGGCAGGGATGGGACCCTGGTGTTGTCCCTGCTGCCCCAACCAGCCAGTGTTTGCCCTCCTGGGGCCGTCTGGGCTTTGGCCAGGTAAGGGATTATTGGTGTTTATTCTGCCCTCCCCATCTGGGTATTTTGGTGCTCAGTGGTTCCAGCTGTTCCAAGAGGAGCTCTGCTCCCCAAACCATATTACCTGTGAGTATTAACAGCCTGAATTGTGCTTCATTTCTCCACAGTTTTGAGCTCACTCATGCCTTGGGGTTCTCCTGCAAAGCAGGGCACATCCAGGAGGGAAGCTGGGGCTTTTCCTGGCCCATAGCCAGCTGACTTGGTGAGGTGCAAGGTCTTGGCTGAACCCCAACATCTCACATGAACACTCTGTTGCTGGTCCTGCTGCCTACTGTGAGGGATGCAACACAGGAGGCTCTGTAGAGGCGCTCACCTCTACCCAGGCTGGCTTTGTGATGCTTCCAAGGCAGCCAGCTCCCTCTCCACCCTCCCTGCATCTCATGAAAACTCAGCATCAGCCCCGGGGCCGGTCCCGTGGGCTCCAGCTCCTTGAGCAGGATGGAGGTGGGTGCAGAGGGGCGAGGGAGGGAGGTGGCAGAGCCACGGACACCCCCACAGCTGGGGCTGGCTCAGCCCTGGGCAGCAGCAGCTCTGGAGTCACCCCTGCCAGGCTGCACTGCCAGGGCTGTGCTTCCTCCTGCGCCACCACCCCGCCTGGCACTGACTGCTTCCCACCAGGAATGAGGAAACGAGGAGCTGACAACCACCCTCGGGGATGTGTCCCTGAAACACCCCGCAGAAGGAGCCGGCTGCCTTCGAGCTGAACCTCAGTGGCAGCTACAGGGGGGCCTTGCACGTCACCAAGGCCACGGGTGACAGGGGAGACCCACGTGGCTCTGCCAGCCCTGCTCCAGGGACCCAAGGGCGCATCCCTGGGTGCCTGTGTCCTTCGGGGCAGTGCCCACGGGTGACGTCTGCTCTGCCCACAGCCCGCTGCCACTGATGTCACCACCCGGGGACCAAAATTGCTCATTAAGTTTTGCTTCTCTGTCTCGGCTAATCTCATTTCCTGGTTCTTGAGCAATCGCAGATACTTTCAGGTTTCTTCCTGGTTGTTTATCCACTCGTGGGACAAAAACACCTTGAGAAGAAAAACAGAGCTGGAGGTTTTGGGGTCAGTGCTTGGCGAGGGGGTGTGATGGGGGCAGTCGGTGGGTCACTGCCCAGCAAGGAGGTGTCCTGGGGGGAAGCATTAACCGTGAAGGGTTGTTAGGGTTTCTTTTTAACTGCTCCAGTGCAGATGTTTTAGTTTTGCAGCAAAACATTCCCGGGGGTGAGTCAGGCAGCCACAAGCATGAATCTGCCTCAAGGACCGGAGGAATTAGCAAAACCCCCCTAAACTGCTTTAGAGCCCAGTCATGCTTTAAGCCTTTTCCTTTTGTAATGCTGAAAAACTGCTTAAAAACAGGCTGGAGAGTGGCGGCGTGCTCCCCCAGCGGGGTTTGCTGAGGGTTTGTTTGAAATCCTGCCCTCCTCCCAGAAAAAAAATATCACTGTATTTGAGATAAGAGCCAGAGGCGCCGGCGCGGGGTGTTTGCACCGGCACCTTCGGGACCTGACTTCTCCAATGTGAGCCCTGTAATGCAGTGTCTGTGGAAATGAGAAGGCAGCAGCCCGTTTAATTAATCTAATTGAGATTTGGGTTCAGCTTGAGAGATGGAAATTGCTGGTATATTGAAATAATCGACTCCAGTTCACACCCGTTGGCTTTGGGTTTTTTAGCTGACTGTAAAGCAGACCAGAGCTGTTGCTGCACGTGGGTAGTTTTGGGGTTTAAAGGTACTTTGCTACGTTCTGGTGCTTAAAAATGTAAAAAGATCATACTTTAGCTCAACAGTTTATAGATGCGAGGGGCTAAAGTGGATGATTTCAGTATTTTCCCAGTAGCTCGCCCTGCAGCCCTCAGCCTTTCGTTCCTCCAATGCACAGAGGCAAAGGTAGCTGGGCAGCCACGGGGGCTGAAGCTGGGTGGGCAGGAGCTTTCCCTGGGGTGTCCGGGGCAGGGAGGGGACAGGGGTGGTGGTAGGGCTGCCAGCAGTCTCATTGTCCCTGTCCCCAGGGATCTGGGTGACCCTGTCCCCAGGGGTCTGCTTGCCTCTGTCCCAAAGGATCTGGTTGCTCCTGTCCCTAGTGATTTGCTTGCACTAGTCTGCAGGGATCTGGTTGCCCTTGTCCCCAGGAGTCTGGTTCCCCCTGTCCCCAGAGATGTGGTTGTCTGTGTCCCCAGAGGTCTGCTTGCCCCTCTCCCCAGGGGTCTGTTTACTCCTGTCCCTAGTGATTTGCACGCCCTAGTCCCCAGGGATCTGATGGCCTCTGGTTGCCTGTGTCTGAAGGAGTCTGTTTGCTCCTGTCCCCAGGGATCTGCCTGCTCCTGTCCCTAGTGATCTGCTTGTCCTAGACTCCAGGGAGCTGGTTGCCTGGGTCAACAGGGCTCTGGTTGCCCGTGTCCCCATCGCCCCTGTGCCGGGCTGTCGGGGTGCCCGGGGGGAGCAGGTTGGGCTGTGCCAGGGCCGGGGGCCAAACACCCGCCCGGGGC
>NW_008583540.1:43726-45692 GCF_000691845.1 Merops nubicus | reverse complement strand
GCCCCCGACCCCCCGCAGCCTCCACGGCCCCCCCACCGCGGCCAGGTCTCGGGCAAGGGGGTTTTCTGGGCTCCACAGAGCGTCCTTATTTTGGCAAAAAGGGGCCGGTGCTCAGCTGAGGAGCTGGAGCCTGGTCCTTTCACCTTCAGCCACTGCTGGCGTTTACCGCCAGGTCCGTTCAGCGGCAGCCTCCCCGCTGGTCTCCTCTGGAGCAGGCGAGGATGAGTGTGGCTCACAGAGGGAGCTGAGCTTGATTAGAAACAAGCATCTGACTCCAGCCCTCCCCTCAGCCACCAGCCTGGGCTTGGGCTCAGGATGTGGCCACGAGCATGCCCAAATGCCCAGGCAGCAGCAGCAGTGGGTGAGGAACCTCCACGAGCCCTCAGTATTTCTCCAGATTTTATCTCCAAATCCATAACTGACAGCGGGAAAATAAAGACATCATCCTCCCCTGCAGGAGCATGTGCTGCCCAGCCAGGGTCGAGCCCCAGCCCTTGGAGGGATGGTAAACTAGCAGCTGGAGGATGGAGATAACCCTGGCAGCAGCCGGAGCTGATTCCTGAAGGAGAGAAGGAAGAAAAGAGACCGAGCTCCCAGTGGACATCAGGCACAGGAATAATGGGAAAGTTTTGTGGGAGCTCTGAGCTCAGCTTGTGCAAAGCTCCACTCCTCTCCCCTGCCTGCTTTGCATTCCCCCTAAAGGAACGTTCCCCTGAAGGGCAAGTATCCTGGGATGGAGGAGACGCAGGATTTCACTGAACGAGGCTCACGGGGAGGTAGCTGGGGAATCTAGTAAGTGCAAAAATCCCAAACAACACAAGGGGCTGGGGAGGGACCTGCAGACAAGCCACATGGTGCCTGGTGCACAGCAGAAGGTGTATTGCTCCAAGAAGAGGTGGTATTCAGGGTGCACCATATAGCTGCCATAGGACGGTGTCCTAAGCAGAGGGAGCCAGCAGCCCTCCTGCCAGGCAGCCCAGCCGCTCAGGGCACGGCCCCGCAGCAACACCCAGCAGGAGACACATCGCTTTCCAAAAACACATTTCTCACCCCAAACCTCCTCTCGGCCAGGTCGTGGCCTTCCAACGGCTGCCTCGTGCTGCAGAGCAGGGCTGGGGGCAGCGGCCAGGCGCTCGGGGACATCTCTGGCAGGGCAGGAGCCGTGCACAGCTCTAACACCCACTGGCATCCGCAGCGCACCGAGCTCACGCCTCAGCATTGCCAACCCCCCCTGCTTCCCGAGGCCTCTGAAGAACAGCCGTGTGGTATCAGCTCTCCCGAAGCAAAGCCATTGTGGTCGAGGCAGGATCCTTATTAATTCTTTCCTCTCTTTAATTTCCCTTCTTTCTCAGTTCCCTTTCCAAGTGCTCAGGCAGGGCTTGGCACCCTGCGGCACGGTGCCACCGGCGGTATCGCTCTGTGACACGGGGGGTTGTTGGGTGGCTAGATTTGGGGCCAGTGGCAAGCTTGGAGGCACACGAGGGGAAGGGAGCCCTGGATGGGGCAGAGACCCTTGGGAGGGGAGGAAAGGGAGTGCTGGAATAACTCCCCAGAGCTGTCGGTGGCCACGCAGGGGGGATACACAGCCAGGTCCTGGCCCCGTCCACTCTCCAGCTGGGAGGATGGAGGTGGGAAACTGCCACTGATAGAAACGGCATCATTTAATATAACCTCCAGCTCCTCCCCAGACACTGCCCCTGGGCCAGACTGCAGAGAAAGAAGTAGGACAGGACCCTTCAGCACCCACAACCCCCCTCCAGCAATTGCCTTTCCTGCCTCCACCAGTAGCACCTCAGCCACCCATCACCAGCATACTCCCTTCCACCCTTAGGTGCCCCCACTGCTCTAAGCCCCTAAAACCCACCATTTTCCCCATTACATCCCACATCCTCACACCCCAGCAGCCCAGACGGGCACCAGCCCTGCAGCCCCCATCACCACTGATGCCATCGACCTGTCCCCAGAC
>NW_008583540.1:40122-43695 GCF_000691845.1 Merops nubicus | reverse complement strand
CATCGCCCGGCCCCCAGCCCCCGGGTGACCCCGCCGTGCCATGGCCCCCACGCAGGGCACAGCGTGTGGACTCGATACGGCTCCTGCGATGCCCGTTACATAAACTGCCTGGAGCCAGGACTGTTTTCGTTTGTGTTGCCTACAGCACTGTGCTCTTCAACTTTATTTGCACAACAAATAATTAATAATAATTAATGACAGGGAGAAGGGTGCAGATTGCCAGGTTTTGATAATTAGCAGACAAACACCATCGCAAAAGCAAAGGCAGGCGTCACGCGGCCCCCGTCGCCCTGCCGAGGGCAAGCTGTGGCCAGGGACACAACGGGGACAGTGGTCCCATGGGACTCTTGGGCCTTTGGGTGCTGTGGGTGGTGGTGGGACAGGTCAGTGGTGCTCACAAGGTTTCAGCTGGTGCCCACGGGCGGGTGCCTTGACGTAGCCCTGCTCCGTGCCGTCGCATGGCATCCCACGCCCTGCTTTCTCCACGCTCTTATTAGAGCCTGGGACAACGTTACTTAATTGTCTGATGATGGCACTGCTTCGTATTAATTAATGGGAAAATCAGCATGAGCTCGTTACAGCAAAGCCCTTGCTCCCACAGCCCCGTGGATGAATTGTGCTGCGGGGGGAAAGGGGAAAGAAAAAGGGGAAGGGGAAAGGGGAAGGGAAAGGAGAAGGGGAAGGGGAAGGGGAAAGGAGAAGGCAAAGGGGGAAGAGGGAAGGAGAAGGGGGAAGGGGAAGGGGAAGGGGAAAGGGAAGGGAAGGGAAGGGAAGGGCAGGAAAGGAAAGGAAAGGAAAGGAAAGGAAAGGAAAGGAAAGGAAAGGAAAGGAAAGGAAAGGAAAGGAAAGGAAAGGAAAGGAAAGGAAAGGAAAGGAAAGGAAAGGAAAGGAAAGGAAAGGAAAGGAAAGGAAAGGAAAGGAAAGGAAAGGAAAGGAAAGGAAAGGAAAGGAAAGGAAAGGAAAGGAAAGGAAAGGAAAGGAAAGGAAAGGAAAGGAAAGGAAAGGAAAGGAAAGGAAAGGAAATCAGATTCTCTCATCTTTGATCTGCTGAAGCTCTGACTGCTCTGTCACACCCCAGCATACATGTGCACATGGGAGCAGTGCTGGCGAGCGATGGACAGAGCCCCTGGAGCCGGAGCTGGCCCGCGGGAAGCGGTGTGTTTTCCTCCCCAGGAGGAGACAGGACACAGCAGAGCAAAGTCCTCCCCCTCTGTCCCCACCATGAAACCCTTCAGGTCCCACTTGCTCTCCTGAACCTCTCCAGCAGCCCAGCCAAGCCCTCGGTGCCAGCAGAACCTCGGCAGCATCGCTCCCGCCCAGCCCCTCGCTTTGCACCCCGCTTAGAGCAGCTCTGTGCGTAGTCAGGCTTCACTGGCTCCCCTCTGGAACTCTAATTCCTTTGCTTCGCTGAATTGCTTCCCTTTCAGCACCACACATAATCCATTGCACTGTAATTATATGGGAATTTTAATATCTGATGTATTTATAAGATGCACTTAATTCATCAGCCCCTTTAAGCACGTTGTCATTACGGCGCTCAGCGCGGTAGGAAGGATGACTCGCTGTCAGATGGAGATTAGCTGGCCCCCGTGTGTAACGAGTTGGAGGGTGTTCTCAGCCCAGCTGAGCACCACGCTGCCAGATCCGGCCCTGCAGCACCCAAGGCAGAGGAGGAGCACCCACCGTGCTGGGTGTCCTGCTCCCCGGGGGAGACTGGCAGTGCTGGGGCTCCCCGGCACTGCTGCGGAGGTGAAGGGCAGCGTGATCTCAACTCCCCTTTCCCAAACATCTGAACCACCCAGCAGAGAAAGATTTGGCAGTTGAGAAGAGGATCTGATCTGGTGCTGGCTGCCCAGCGTTGGGGGAGGTATATTTGTGCACCTCAGACACTGAGGGGGTCCCCAAAGGGCTCCCCAAGGTAAGGGATTCTCATTTTAATCCCTCCAAATCACAAAGAAAGTAGCCACTACCAAAAGCTTATTTTTCCTGGCATTTGTTTCAGTGGCTCCTTTCCAGCCATGTCCTAAAAGGGAGCCAAAGGCCTTTGAGCCTCTTGCAGTGAACACAATGCAATGATTTTCCCAGCCCGGGCAGGAGGGATGAGCTCACTGGCATCCTTGGCTCCCCCGGCTGCAGGGTGCAGGGTCCCTGTGCCATGCACCGTGGGTGCCAGGGCTGCCCAGGGTGCCCAGGGAGGGCAGCAGGCTTGGCCAGGGGGTGGTTGGGCCTCACCCTGCCAAAAAACACCAGCTGAGCCTGGGAACAAGGGGCAAAGGGGAAGAGGGAGGGTGTGGGTCTCACAGACTCTATCCCTGTGGGGAGTCCTGGCTTTCACTGGTGGGTGGACACCTCACTTTTCACACCAGGGTCATAATAGGTTTTTCCCCACAGTGCTGAAGTGATGTCCACACTGCCCTGCCAGGCATCCCTGCAGTTGGGTGGCACCTACAGGTGGTGGCATCTGCCCCCACTTGAGGTCACCTCAGCACTGGCCATGAGGCTGGACAGAGGGACCCTCAACAAGTACCACCCTGAACCGCAGGGCTGCTACCAGCCCCTCAAGCACACCCAGAGCCCCCAGGCACCCAGTGGGTGCTGGCACCAGAGCAGCTCCCAGATGTGTTTCTGGCTTTCAGCAGCTGCCAGGTACAGGGAGACACTGACCCCCCACCAGACCACAGCCTTGGCACCACCCAGCAGTGAGGTGTCTCACCCTGGCTCCCTATTCCAGCACCTTGCACCTCTGTGGGGACTGGAGCTGAGGGCAGGAGGAGTGCTGCAGCCACCCTGCTGTCCCCCCTGCCCCACGTCACCAGGTGATGGCACCTGCAGCAAGCTCCAGAGCTGCACCTCCCTGCGAGGATGCTGCACCGAGCACCAGCCCATCCCTGTGCCCACATGCCAGCCCCTAGCAGGGACACCAGCCCTGGGGACAGAGCTCAGACTGGACTAGGGCATCTCTAGCTCGGGGGTACCTGAGGGGCTGCTAATGTCTCATCTCCTCCTCCCCACCCAGAGAGACCCTGGTACCTTCTCCCCACGGGAGATCACAGCCCCCTGCCTCAGTTTCCCCACCTGCACAGTGAGGCTGTGCTCTCGAGGCTGCCAGCAGGGTCTCTAACCTGAGCCCTTGCTTAGGACCGGGGCAGGGCTCTCTCTGCTCTCCCCCTCCCCATCCCCTCCTTCCACAGGGTGCTGCACCCAGGGGGGATTTCGGCTCCCAAGGTCACCGGACAGACGGAGCTGGGGGTAGATGACCCGTCCCTTGTGCCCAGCCAGCTATGCCAACCACCCCCTCCAGCTCCTGGCTGCTTCCTGGGGCTTCCTTCACCCCGAGCATCCCCCTCCCTCCCTCCTCTCCCCAAAAAGCAAATATCCAGGGAGATGGGCTCCGCGCTGCAGCTCTGCCGGTGGCACTGGCAGCTGAGCAGAGCAGACTGCAGCACGGCCGTTACATAAGCCCGAGCTGGGCTCCGGGGATGTAGGACACCGGGGTGATCCCCCAGCCCACCCGGGGGGCGCCACCCCCACCCCGCCTCAGCCCCGGGGCTCCCGGAGGATGGGGAGACCACC
>NW_008583540.1:33264-39988 GCF_000691845.1 Merops nubicus | reverse complement strand
AAGGAGTGGCGTGGGCGATGGGGTGGGATGGAGCTGGGAGGTGGTGGGTGCTGCACCCACACCTCACTGAGTCCTTCTGCACCCCTCAGGCACGACTTTCCCGGGGCTCACCCGTGCAAGCAAGAG
The DNA here is from genome assembly GCF_000691845.1 of Merops nubicus. Lineage (NCBI taxonomy): Eukaryota > Metazoa > Chordata > Aves > Coraciiformes > Meropidae > Merops > Merops nubicus. Next base: position 39,862 of record NW_008583540.1, on the reverse strand, counting down.
CAGAGGGACAGAGCTGGGTTGCCAGGTTGTGACTCCTGGGTCCTGCCTCCCTCGGGGTGACTCATGGAGTGGGATGAACAGCAAAGGATCCCGGCCTCTTTCCCAGCCTGCATCCACCTGCTCTGGCTGCATCCCCAGCCCTGCATCTCTAGAGGGTGAGCGACCCTGGGACAGCATCCCTGAGGTCAGCCTCCTCAGGGTCAGCATTCCTGGGAACAGCAGCCTTGGCATGAGCAGCCCTGGGGCAGCATCTCTGAGAAGAGCATCCCTGGTGCCTCCAGCACGGGCTGGAGAGCCCAGATCAGGGCTTCCCAGAGCTAAACTGAGATCCTGTCCCTGTGGGACAGCCCCAGCATCCCCTGCCCCACAACCCTGCAGGGAAAAGGAGCTGAGGGGTGGCACAGCCGGGACCACCCTTCATGCAGGGGCTGTGCCCTGTGCCGGCAGCATGGCCAGCGGGCAGGTGGTGCTGGCAGCACCAGGGCTCCCCCAGGACCAAACCCTACCCTGGTTAAGGCTGGCAGGGGCCTGGCACCATCCCCTTCCACAGTGTGGGATGGGGATAGGGATGGGGAGCCCATGGCCCCCCAGCCGTCTGGCTTCTCTCTGGCTTCCTACCAGGAGTAGTCTGGATCTGGCCGTTTCTGTTTGGGGTTGAGGCAGGGGAAAAAGCCCAGGCTGAGGCTCCCGGCAAGAGGAGATACCAGAGCAGGGAATTAATGTTAATTAATTCATAATGACGCTGAGATAGTGATACCAGATGCTTCAAAAGTCCAACGGGGGAATCTGAAAGAGCTTTGTAAGAAACCATCGCCCACTGGCAGTCCTGCCTCGCTGCAAGCTGGGAATGAGTGGGAACCAGGATCAAGCTGGGAACCAGGATTGAGCTGGGAACCAGGATTGGGCTGGGAACCAGGATTGAGCTAGGACTGAGCTAGAACAAGGGAACAAGCCTGGAACAGTGAGAGAGAGATGTGTCCTAGTGAGCTAACAAGCCCAGTCACCTAGAGCTGTGGGGAGCAACACCATGACCCCCAAAGCCTCCTGCCACCTCACTCCCACCTTTCTCCCTCCCACCCCAAGTCAGAAGCTGGAGTGGGGCTGGGTTGGTGAGGTGCCCGCTGATCTCTGCTCCGTGGGACACAAGGGGGTCCCTGAGCACCTTAATAATCTTTTTTTCCCTCTCTTCTCCAGCATTTCAGGCACGCCAGGGACAGGGCAGCTGGACGGCTGGGCACTGGGGCACCTGGGGGCCCGCAGTAGGGATGGATGGACAGGCTCAGGATCTGGCACAGAGGAACAGGTCCTTCAGCAGTCAGTGTCCCCCCGCTGGGAGGATAATTCCCAGCTCCAGCAGAGAGTCAGCACCAGGAGGAACGGGTGAAATCTGGGCTGATTCCTCCCTTCTCAACCACAGGAGCCAGCCCTCACCCTGCGCTCCTGAACCCAAACTGGGCTGGACCTTAACCAAGGGGTGCAGAAGAGCCTTGAAAGGGGCTTGAGCCCAGGTGCCACCTCCCCAGATCTGGGGACCCCGGAGGCAGCACCAGGAAAGATGCAACCATGAACTCTGCAGAAACCATAGACAAACCCCTGGGCTTGGAGCCATTCACCACCCTGGCCCCCCTGAGCAGTGCTGGGGATTATTCTTCCCCTGCTGTGGTGCTAACAACCGGAGGGGACCCCCAAAACAGGGGCTAAGGGAGGTGGCCAAGGCCACGCGGGGCCGGGCAGTGGCAGAGCAGTGGCACGGCGCGGCGGGGGCACGGTGCTGCCATCACTGCTTACATAAGGTGCCCGCTCCCCGTGCCAGGCACCCGAGCAGAGCCAGGAGAGGGGGACGGATCCGTCCCTCCAGCAATCCCTCCGAGCCACGCCGCTCCCGCCGCTCCCGCTCCCTCTGGAGACAGCACCCCCAAAACTGCCAACCCGGCCTCATCCACCCGCACGGAGCCTGGGTGAGGCTCCCGTGTCTCTCAAGCACATTTACCCCCTGAAACCTGACAAGAACTGGGGCCAAAAAGCTGGATTCCAGCTCAGCATGCAGTTCCCCCGACAGCTCCTCCGAAGTTTCTCTGCAGCAGGGAACGGTTCCCACCACGCTGGCAGTGAAGCCACCCCTGTGGCCTCTGCGGGGAGAGGGGGCACCCACGGGGAGCCACGGCCGTACCCGGAGCATCGCAGGGCACCAGGGCACCAAGCCGAGGGGGACTCACCACATCCCCTGGGGGTCTCACCACACCCCCCGGGGGACTCATCATATCCCCCGGGGTCACTTCAGGGCTCAGAAAAATTCCACCACGACCTCACAGGTAAAACAACTCTTTGGGGTGAAGAGCAGCAGAGGCGATACGGGGTTTCAAAGTGTCTCATAGATCAGAGGCAAGAAATAAAGTGGCCTTGAAGGTGCCTTCCCCAGCAGATCTGGTGTTTTGTGAAGCCTACTCGGCTCGGGTGGGAACGCTCCCTGCCTATTCCAGGCCTGAAAGGAGCAGGCGAGGATTTTTTATGACTCTTGTTTTCATTATTTTCTGGTGGCTTCATCGCTTTGTGCTCACACAAAGGGAATTTCACCTGCTGTTCAGAACAAAAGGCCCCGGAAAGTTTTGTGGAGAAGGGGATGAGAGGAAGGAGCTTTATGGAAGCAAAACGAATTGTTGCAGGGTTTGGGGTTTTTTCGCAGTGAGCTGTGAAACATCCCTGGCTCCTTGGTGCCTGCGGGAGACCCAGCACCGGCACACGGGTCCCCTGGCCCCGCCGGTGTCAACCCCCGGGCTGGGAGCAGGGAGGTCTCGCAGCCCCCAGGAGGCTGGGGGTGATTTGGGGTGCAGAGGGGGCCGTGGAAAGGCGGCGGGATCGCTCCCCATCCCTCCCGCACGCCAGTGAAGTCATCACCACGCTTTCTAAGAACGGGAACGAAAAATTCCAGCCCTTGTTTGCCGACACCACTGCAAAACAGGTGGTTCAAAACCACAAGTGCAGGGTGGGGGGGAGAAAAACCCCTATTTGGCGATTTTCTGCTCGGATTTGCTGCAAAACCGTCCGGGAATGAATGCTGCTAAATACACACCATTTTCCCTCTGACACTCTTTGCTCTATAATTAAGAGAGACTTCTAAAAATACAAATAGCCTGAAGCACCCAGCGAAGGCGTGCAGGTGCTGCTAACTGGAGGCACTTTAGCACAGCTCATTTTCTGGACAATTTTACTAGCCTGGCTCACGCTCAGCGCCGATACTATTACAGTGATGCAATTATGCTGCTGCTGTCGTTGTCAGCTTGCTTTGCTTTTTTTCCCCCCTGCGCTTTGCAGTTTGCCTTCGAAGCACACACATAACCACAACACCCCCCTCCTCCCCTCCCCGAGTTGCTGGGGTCACCCCAGGCGTGCTCCCCCCCAGCACGGGCAGGCAGGGAAGACGAGGGTCACGCGAGCGTGCGTGGCACACGCGCGTGCACCCACACGTGTGCCCCTGTATAAGGGCATAACCCTGCACGGGCGCTTCCAAAACTGGCCAGAGTGCAAAAGTTTTGGCCGAGGAAGGGAGCAGAAGTGAGAAGGAGCCCAGCGAGGCACCAGCACTCCCCAAAAAGCGGTGGCAAACCCGTTGGCCAAGGAAGGAGGGGGCCCATGGCATTGGCAGGGTGACAGCAGTTAGCTTCCCAAAATCCTCCCCCTCCCCCCCAAGCCTTCCAAAAAAACCTGGCGTTTCGGACACGGGGGTGAGTAGGGGGAACTTCGCCCGCGAGGCTGCTGCTGCAAAACTTCCCCGTCTGATTTCTCCATTAGGGCTGCGCTGGGTGGAAGCGATCGACTCACTATGAGACTGCTGTTTTTGCCTCTGACTTGGGCTGAAGACGGAGCCGGAGGAGCGGAGGAGCTGTCGCGCCGGCTCCCTGGCAGGCAGCCTCCCGAGCCCTCACTTACCTCTCACTGCATCCAACCCCCCCCGGCCGTGGGGCTGCGGGTCCTGGACAGTTAGCTGGCAGGGGACCCCACATCCATTCGGGTTTCTCCCAGGACCGACGTTCGGCTGCTGCTTCTTAGGCACAGACCCAACCCCTCCATTCCAACCACAGGGGAGAAAAAAAAAAAAAAAAATCTTTTACAAAAAAAAAAAAAAAAAAATAAAAAAAAAAAAAAAAAGAGGGAGATTTAAAAAAGAAAACCACGTTCTTTTCTTGGTTTGGTTTCCCCCTGCCAGCCTCTGGAGAAAAAAAAATCAAACAAATAAATCCCAGCGACCAAGAGATCCAGACTCAGGTGAATTTAGCTTCAAACTCCCTCTGTGCTTTCTGAGCCTTCACCCTCAAATGGGCTCTGGAAGATGCTGGGGGACCCATCGTCGCCAAAGTGTCATCAAATATCCTTCGGGCTCAACTCCGCTCCTGCCCGGGGAGGGTGGACTTCTTCCCTGCTTGCTGCGTGCTGTGGAGTTGGCAGGGACCTGCTTGTTTCAGCCTCAGCGTGGAGGGTGGGTGGGTTGGTTGGTTGATGTGGGTTGGTTTTCTTCTTTTTCTTTTTTTTTTTCTTTCTGGCTGCTATTGGTTTTCTCCCTATCTGATCCTGAGCGAGCGCTGCAGCTCCCCCCCCCCCAGCTCCCAGCCTTTTTGACAGGGAATGAAACACAGACACCCAGTGAGACAGGCTCCAGCTTCTACAAAGCTCCACTCCCTCCTACCGCCTTTGTCCGTGAACAGCAACTCCTCCAACTCTGCCCGTAGACACAAGTGAACCTCTGCATCAGCACTTTCCTAATGGCTGCTTCGCCCGAGCCCTTCGGCCCCTTCTTCTTCTTCCTCCCTTCCTCTCCTCCACCTCGATGGCTTCCGTTTGCTTTTCCGAGCCTGGCCTGGGCTCCCGCAGCCACAAGGGTGAGGAAGCAACAGCCCTTTTCCCCACGGATCCACCTCAGCTCCCCCGCTGCGCTGGGGGGGTTGCGGCCCCGCCGCCCATCACCGGCCTCTCTGGGCGCCTTCCATGAAAAATCGATGGCGGGGACCATGTCCCGGCGGGCCCCACGTCCCTGGGGGCTGCCCCTCCCTTTTTAGCTGCTTTCAGGGACAGGGGCTGTGTGTGCCCAGAGGAGCCGGGGGCAGAGGGAGGGCTGGGAGTTGAAGCCACTTCTTTTTATTGCAGGCAGAGATTTTATTTAATTTTTTTTTTAAGATTGATCGGAGTCCAAGTTTATTTCTTGGTGGTGAGCATTATTTTAAGCCGTTTGGGAGGGTTTGGGTGTCTCCAGGTCACCCTGTTCTTATAACAGCGAGGCCTTTTTGGAGAGGGTCAACGTGGAGCCCTGCTCCAGCAGGTTTTTCCCCGCCGCGGAGGGGAGCGGGTGGCAGAGGGCTGCTGCAGTGGGCTCACAACCCCGGCTGGCTCCCAGCCAGAGGGAGACGCAAACCAGCCACCATCTGTAATGTTTGCTAGACTTCCTCCTCACTCGGTCGCCTGTGAGATCCCAGGGCTGCTGCCAGCTCCTTTTTGGGGGCTTCATGGGTTTTGTTAAAAAAAAAACCCAAACCTCCAGCCTTGACACCACTCAGCTTGGCTGTCACACAAGCCAGCAGGTCACAGAAAGTCCATAAAGCCCCCAGTGCATGAAAGGTTCCCTCCCCACTTGCCCCATCTCCCTTTTGCATTGCCTCTGACCCCTTCCCAGCCTTCTCTTCACTCTTCTTCATCTCCCACCACGGGTTCAGGACCAGCAATCCCTCCCTCATTCCTTTCCTTTGGCAGTGTCACAGAGCAGTGTCTCTCCTCATCCCCAGCTCTTATCATGGTGATGGTGCATCATGATTCCCCCAAATACCCCCGAACTCCAGAGCAACTGAGGGAGATGTTTGCAGAGCTGCATCCTCTCCCCTCTCCCTCTCACCCCATTCCACCAACCCCACAAATCCTGAATTTTAACCCACACTCTGAAATCCCCAGATGAAAAGAGCAGCAGGGCCTTGTTCTGGCAGCAGTATTGCCTTAACCTCAGTGGATGCCCAGCTAGCAGCAAGGATTTGGGTTTTACAGCTCGGAGGGGACCCCAGCCCACACGCTGGGCACGATGGCCATGAGAATGACCAGCCAGGGAACCAAGGGATATCCATCCTGATCTCAAAACACTGCTCCCTTCTGCCTGTCAAGCAGCCCCTCACACCCTTCTGAGGCTCCTCTCCTGCCACCCCACCATGCTCATGGCTGTGGAGAGCTTTCCAAAGCCCCGCTGCCCAGCCAGCGGTGCCAGCTCCAGGCTCCCTGCACCCAGTTCCCTCCACTCCCTCCAGCAATAAATACAATTAATGCTCTGGGCAGCCCGGAAATTGGCTGCAGGGCTGGTGTGGGTGGCTGGCCACGGGCCAGGGCTGAGCAGGGAGGCACCACCCGGGGTGGGGGGAGCCACTGCAGCGTCCCCAGCGGGGTACCCAGCCCTGGCCACCAGCACGGCGCTCCGCCAGGGCTGCCAGCAGCAACTTTGAGGGTGTTTCCCCAGCAAAGCAGCAAGTGGGAGATGTTTGGGGCTTGTCTGCAAGAGGTGATGCAGGCACCTTGGGGGGCTGCACCCCTTGGGCACAGCTGGGAGGGCAGGAGTTAGCTGGGCAGCCAG
>NW_008583540.1:31859-33065 GCF_000691845.1 Merops nubicus | reverse complement strand
CATCACCCCATCTTGGCCCATGGCACGGGGGGTTCTCAGCAGAGGTCAGGCGAGCTTCAGCCATTGGCTTCAGAGCCAGGGAAGAGAGGGAAGGAGGGCGAGGGGGGGAAACAAGGGAAGGAGGGAGAGGGGGTGAAGTGAGGGAAGGAGGGCGAGGGGGTGAAGCGAGGGTAGGAGGGTGAGGGGGTAAAGCAAGGGGAGGGGGTGCACCCCAGTGGGGTCTCCGGGGGCCCCTTCCTGACGGTAGCCACGTGGCTGCACGAGCGAGTTGGCGCTGAGCCATTAGGGCTAATTGAATGAAGAAGGAGGGGAGGGGGTGCACCCCAGTGGGGTCTCCGGGGGCCCCTTCCTGACGGTAGCCACGTGGCTGCACGAGCGAGTTGGCGCTGAGCCATTAGGGCTAATTGAATGAAGAAGGATGGCCCGACTGGAGGGGAGGGCTGCCACCCATAAATCCCACACTCCTGCCACACCAGCGCCAGGGCTCCCAGAGGAAGAGGCCGAGGAGGATGCACAGGGGGAGCGGGGATGGGAGATGTGCTAAGTCTCCACGGAGCGGGGCCACCACCCAGGTGAGCTTCCCATCCCTGCTGAGCTGCCTGGCACCCAGGACAGGGCTCACCATCCTTCACCCACCCCCCAAAGCCTGACAGCTGGAGAGGGTGGGATTTTGGGCAACTTGGTTATGCTGAACCCCGAAAGGTGCAGGGTTGTTCAGAAATCCCCTCTGCCAAGGCAGGGTTTTGCTCCCGTGGGAATCTCTCCTGCTTGTTCCGGGGGGGTTTGCAGCAGGAGGGAGACAGAGTGTTGGGGGAAATAAACTTGAAGGCCCACAGTGGATCACAGGATGGTAACTGAGACTTGAAAGTACAAGCTGAGAAGATCCAAGGCTGACAGACACAGCATCCAGCCAGGACACCCCAAACCCAAGCCATGCCAGCCTGCTGCGGGACATCCCCATGGGGTGCCAGCTCTGCTCTCCCAGCACCTCACCCCCTTCCCACCTCTAGAAAAGCCATTTCCAGGCTCAGGCTTGCAATCTGACGGCCCAAACCAGCCACCTCCCCCCATCCCCATCCACGGGGGGGGCAGGTGCCAAGTCAGGGAAGAATCTCTCATCTGGCCAAGTTAAAAATAGCCCTTCTCTCCGTCACCGCCGTGCCCAGCCCCCGAATGTCCAGCTGAGCTGGCTCCTGTCTCCCCACC
>NW_008583540.1:31361-31599 GCF_000691845.1 Merops nubicus | reverse complement strand
GCCCACCCCCCTCGGGGCCCCCAAGGCCCCCATGCTCCGAGCCACCAAGGCCACCATGCTCCGAGCCACCAAGGCCATCATGCTCCAGGCAGCAGGACGGGCTGTGGGGAAGGGACCGGGCAGCCTCAGCCATCTGCTCCTGGCAGACCAGGCCCTCTCTGCCAGGCCCTGCTGTTGGCCAGTGCGGTGCTGTGGAGGGCCAAGTCCTGGTGGGTTTTGGGAAGCCAAGGGGCCAGGG
>NW_008583540.1:26484-30959 GCF_000691845.1 Merops nubicus | reverse complement strand
GCCGGCAGGAGGAGCACGGTGGCCGAGGCCAGCGCTTGCCCTGCTCCCCTGAGACTCCACGCAAGGTCCTGGAGAGCAGCAAGCGCCGATGGGGGCAAGAATTGGGCACCGCAAGGGTGCAGAGCAACTCTCTGCAGGCTGGATGCGACCAGCACCGTGCCCGGCAGCTCCAGCTCAGCACCTTTGCATCCACTCACCTAGGATAGAAAAACAAAAGCAGGATTGGGCCTGAGGAACTGTCATCCAGAAGCAACAATCTGTGATGAAAAGCCATGGAGCACACGAGCCATTTCTCCCCCCAAAATGGCTAGCACAGGGAAAAAAAAAAAAAAAACCAAAACCTTTGTATCTCTGCCAGGCGATAAAATGAGATGCCACTTGTAGCTAGTGAAACTCTGCAGATTTTGCTAATAAAGGATTGCTCCCTCCAGCTTCCAGCTGGATTCCAGCCCCAGCCACGACGCGGCCACTGGCAGCAGGAGTTATCTCATCCCCGTGCTGGTGTCCCTAAGCCCTGTGCCAGGCAGTGGGTTCAGGCTCCCTGCAGACTCAGGCACTGCCCTGTGCTGGGACACAGCTCCCATGCTGAGGTCTGCTCCCACCTTTTGCATCCCTGTGTTTGCCATGGGGACCATGCTGCTGGGTTTGCACCGTGTCCCTTGGGAGCTCTAACACATATCAAGAAATTTTCCCTTTCTATTCAGCTTAATTTCACCCATTAGAGCTTGTTTCAGCAGGGTCCCCAGGGGATATCACTCCCCATCCTCCTCCTCTGCCTCTTCCTCTGCTTCTCCTTCATGCGCACACTGCTCGCCTCAGGGAGGCTCCTCCTTACTCCATCATGAGCAATGCTAGTCCAAGCAATCATATCCTCCATTAAACATGACCCTGCACCCTATTTGAGAGTGTCTACATTTTCCACGGGGTCACAATACTCTTTTTAGGGTTTCAGTGGCATTGACCCTCCTCAGTGCATGCAGAGAGACCCAGGCCATGTCTGTGGGGCAAACACTTGAAGAGACCTTGGCCAGTGCATTGCACCATGGCCAGAGGTGGGACCCTGCTCCTTATCTGCAGCTGAAGAGCAGAAAAAGAGCCAGTTTGGGAGAAATAAGTGCCCTCAGCATGCCACCAGCCCAAGATCAGGCCAGAGACTATGTCACCCTGAGATCCTGCCCAGAAAATATAGGACAAGGCAGGAGGCAAGAAGCTTATCTGCTGCTGTCATGACCTGCAGCATTTGGGGGGAGGGTCTGGGGCAACAGATGGGATTTCCTAGACCTCATGCATAAGCCCAGTGCTAGCTCCATGTCCTGGGCCAGCTGGGGCAAGCACAGCTTTGGCTTTCTACCATGGGATGCTCCAAATGGAATGGTGAAGGGCACTCCCCTGGGCTCAAATAGAGGAGAAACCATCAAATCCCCTTTCTGCTCTCCTCCACCACCAGTGCTCAGCTCCCCTGTCCCTCACCCACAGGGCAGATTGTTTTAGGACAGGGAGGAGGAAAGAGCAGCTGCAACCAGCTGACCGATGGCTGCTCACAGCAGAGCCCAGGCAGGCTGGACATCCCAGGCAGGCACCTCATATAACCCAGAGGCTTTCCCAAGGGACTGGCTGCAGCCAAAGAGCCCAACTGGCTTCTTACATAAACGACCTCAGGGCAGTGCCTCCGAGACCACCAGACCAGGCAGCAGATGCTCAGAGGCAAAATCCACCCGCTCCTGAGCAGACGTCACCTAATCAGAGTGCTGGCTTCTTCCCAGGGCGGTCTTGGGGCACACAGTAAATATCTTATATAAGCACCTCTGGCCTGAGGTCGCATCCAGTTCAGCCTTGTACAGCAATGTCCTCCTGAACAGAGGCACAGGAGGTGGCCCGAGGAGCCAGAAGGGGCTTTCCCCAGCGTGGACCTGTTGTATGGTTGGAGAACCCTTTGGTGACCTGTCTCTGTGGTTTCACCAGAGGAGGCTCCAGGAGAAACCCTACTGTATGGAGAAGAGCCACTCATCCCCAAGGGCAAAAAAGGACAGAAGGGCTCAAAATGACAAGGCACTTCTCTCCCAAACTATTTGTCCTCCAGGACTCGGTAGCTGGGTATGCAGCTGGAGAGAAACTGGAGAGAGCCTGGAGAGCCCAGCACCCCTCCAGAGCAAGGCCAGTCCCTCCAGCCTTAACAGTCTCAGATCCTGGGTTAGCCTGGGTCAACTTGTTGCACTTCAGCCCCAAATTTCTCAGCATAGCCAAAGGCACAACAGAGGTCCTTCCTCTTTGTCTTGGAGCCCACCAGAGTTAGAAGGCTGGAGAGAGCCCATGGATGGACACAGCTGGAGACAAAAACATCTAGGCTAGGTCATCTACAACACTTAAACTGACAGCTCTGTCTTTCCCTCCAGGCTGCTCAATGAGGTGAAAACTGGTGCAGGAGCTCTGCTGGCAAATGCTAATTCCTCCCTCAGTGTCCTCCCTCTGGGCTCACCTCTCCAGGGGATTTGCCCATGTTGCTGCACAGGGGTTTGGCAAAAAAAAAACCACAAATAAACATGCTCAAGACTCACTATTGCCTTTACCAGCACCAGCCCTGTGGGACTTGCCTATCCATGGGACACTGCCTGTGTGACAAACCAGAACACAGACAAGCACAGTGGGTTCAGACATCAGCAGGAGGATGCCCAGAGGTGTGGGCAGCAAGCAGCCAAGGGAGCAGACAGGACACGACCTGTCCCTCTGCCTGCCCCAGCCTCCCCACTCCTCTTCCACAGGTCACCAACAACCCATCCCCATCTTTCACATGAGGCATTTCACACCAGCCCTCGCTGCTAAATAAAGCAGCCTGAGCACTTCTTGCAGCACCCAGGCTCCCTGGGGTGGTCCTGGATGAGGAGCAAGGTTAAACTCATCCCTGCAGAAACGTCACCAGCAGCTTCTCCATCGGTGCTGCTGCCCCAGGCTGAGCTGATCGTGCCACCACCAGCCCCAGGCTTGAGCAGAAAATAAAATCAGAGAGAAAATTTGGGTCTGTGTCACTGCAGCTGGCACAGGGGAATGCATCAGCAGAAGTCTGCACTCTCCTGTTATCAGCAAGGTCTCTGCCCCGTCGCTCACAGGCAGCTCTCAGGGTTTGGGAAAGTGCAGATGGGTCCATCTGGCAGCTGCTGGCCTCAGACCTGGGGTGCTGCAATAAATTAAACCCTCAGCCTATTGCTCCAATCCTGGCCCCAAGCACGCAGCATTAAGTGGCACTGGGTGCTGCAGGCTCCAGAGGTGAGTGCTCAAACTCTGCAAACAGAGCTGAAGAACCAGTCAAAACCAGCACAAAAATCCCAGTTTCCATCCACCACTCACAGCCACAGGCAAGACCCACACCAGATACCTGAGCTATGTCAGGGAAGCCAGGATGGGCAGCTGAAATAGAGGGCTGGATTTTAGGAAGGTGACAGGGATCAGCTGCTTGTGACGGGTATTTGGAGGGTGGGGGCTTGGAAAATAGGAATTCAGCAGTGCCCAGAGCTAGGCAGATGAAGGGCTGAGCTATTCTTTAGCTTGTTGAGCAAAAGAAAACTGTACATTCAGATGGAAACAAATTGGTTTTAAGCACAAGACAAAATTATAAAGGTTTTTTTCCATGAGGCTCAAAACAGTTTGCTCAGTGCTTCTCTCCAGGCTATTGCACCCATTCACAAACCCCCAGTTCTCCTCTAGATTAGTTAAAAGGCATTTTCCAGACCAGAAAAGGCAAAGTCCTGTTTAAAAACTAAATCCATCTCCAAACAGGGAGATTCTTTTTGAAACAAAACCTTCACAATTCCAAAAGCAGAGATGGAACACGGTGATCTTCCCGGACATTTCCCTGCCCCTCCTGTCCAACCAATGTGCTTTCCCAGTGCCACGAGCACCCAGCAAAGCTGAGTCCAGGGGGCTTGGAAAGGGGTGGGGAAAGGCTCTTTCTCTTTTCCTGGGGTCATCATCCCTCCAGGATGAAGCAGGGAATCCTCTTTGGGATGTGGGGTTTGCGTTGACGCCTCGCACGGGTGGATGCCTGCAGGGTGTTCCTGGATGATCCAATGCAAGGACTTGCAAAGACCAGGGAGGGGTGATTCCCACAGAGAGCTGTTGGGGATCTTCCCCCTTCAGAGGGGACCTCACCCTCCTGCCATGCATGGGGGCACATGAACAGGGACAGCAAGTGTGTGAAGCAAGGAGCATCACATAGAAGAGGTGCAGTACACAGAGAAGGAGTGATCCAGGTCCCTGGGAGAAGAGTAAAGTCCTCCCTCTGCTCCAGCAGCCTGTGCCTTAAATAAAGCCCCACTGGGACAGTGATTGGGCTGTCACAAGGTACATATGCACACATGAGAGCAGAGAAGTATATATTGCCTTCCTAAAGGACTGCAGGCAGTGTGCTGGGGCTGCCCACCACGCTGGGGCTGCCACCCTGCCAGGCACTCTGCACTTCTCAGAGATGCTTCTTTAGAATC
>NW_008583540.1:3083-26433 GCF_000691845.1 Merops nubicus | reverse complement strand
TCTTTCCCTCCATCCTGGATAATAAAAGACAAAGCAGCAAAGAGCTTCCTAGAGCCCATTCCCAAAGGACTAGGACCCCCAAGACCCCTCATCTCCCTTGATATAAGGGAGCTTCCCAGTGTAAATTTTTTGGGGTTGGTTTATTAGAGATGAAAGTGTGCCCCTTTCCCCAGGGGATTTTCCAACTCTGCTCCATTAAAGAAGAAAGAAAAAATGGAAAATTTTAAAACCCCCAATGTTTAACAAGACAGCTGCAGGGAGGCTACTTGACTGATTGAGTTTTTACCTGGTCCTTACAGGCAAGCTAAAGTACTTAACATAGAAATGAGGTTTAGTCACAGCAAGGCATTTGGGATTAGAGTTGGCTGGAGAAACTCTGATGGAACCACGCTCCTCCAGAATATGCACTCCTGTCAAAATTGAAATGCTTTGTGAGATTGAATAGGGTTAGGCAGAAGTTCATTTTCTAAAGAAAATCAGGTACAGGAAAATGTGTTGAATGGGAAAAAAAAAAAGTGCTTTTTCTTTTGAGTCATGCTGGTGTGTACGTTGTTGGAGAGGGTTTTTTGTTTCTCTTTTTGTTTTTTAAGTTGTGCATTACTCAGGGAGGAACCTGAGGAACAGTTTTCTCTCTAATGACAAATTTAAGCCAAACTCAGTGATTCCCTGCTGGCTCACAAGCTGGTAGCCCTGAAGACATTGATGGCTCTGCAAGAGATGCCATTGGGTTCCAAGGCCAGCACGACTCAATAAAAACACCCAAAATCCCCCTGGAGAGAGAAGGGAAGCCCAGAGAACAGAGCAGTGATGACCTTTGCTAAGGTGAGTCCACAGCAGCATCTGGGGATTTCTCACCCCAGCCCCACACCGTTTGGGGAGCATTGTCCCACTGGAAGGCAGCAGAAGGGATGGGGAAGTCCCATAGGTGAGTGACTTTCAGGATGACAAAGCCGGTTTTCTTCAAGCCTGGTAGTTTCCACTCCTGTATGGCTCCTCTGCCAAAATCTGACATCATTCCTTCTGGGTAGACCTGTTACTGAGTCTCTTGGCAAATGCTCACGCATCTGGGTTAGACAAGTAAAACATCCAGGTGAGATTGTTACCAGGAGGTGAGGAGCCTTTGGAATCTCCCCAGGGAAGTGGTGGATCCCCCGGCATCGGACACTTTTAAGATTCAGGTGAGCAGGGTGCTGGGCCATCGTGTCTGGACTATGCTTTTATCAGGAAAGGCTGGACCAGATGACCCTTGAGGTCCCTTCCAACCTGTGATTCTATGACAGAGATCATAGCACCTCTCCATGGGTCAGACTCATGATGGATTCTTGGGCTCTGGTTTGAGCATCAGCAGGGAGCAATGATGGCTTGGACAACTCCTCCTCCTCCAAGACAGAGCCCTTGAGCACTTGCCCCTTTACCAAGTAGGCAAATGGGCACTGGGTTTTTGGGGTGCTGGAGCTAGCAGCAACCCCCAGACCAGCAGTGTGGATTTTGCAGATCCCTTCCCTGGGATCACAGCCCAAAAGGGCTGCAGCCACTTCTGTGCTTATTTAGCAAATGCCAGCAGCTTCCCTGCCTCATCTCCAGGACACAGACACTCCAGACCCCCTGAGATGACTCTTCCCAGAGCTGCCACATCCTGGTGTTTCAGCAGCCTGGAGCAGATAAGCTCAGAGGAGACACTTGTCCAGAAGCAGGAGCCACAAGCAGAGCTGCTGGAGCCAGCCCCAATACAGGACCTCAGCTATAGCACAAACCACAGCCCACACCACACCAAAACCCCTTCCCTAGGCCGTGGGGGGCTGAAAGCTTTACAAACTGGTTTTGGGGAACAACCAACGGCCTGTGATCCAAAGGGAGCAAATCCACATTTACCCTCCAGCCCTGCTAGCCGCTCATTGCCATTCCAAACCGAGGAGGGTTTGTGCCAGATCTCGGGCTGGGAGGTGTCCCTGATCCCTCTGACTGGCATCCCTGTAAGCCCAGCTGCATGCCAGCCATTCAGACCAAGCAGTGCTGGGAGGTTTTTGTCTCTGTCCCCCCTCCCCTGGTTTTGGGATGAGAGGACCTTTATAAATGACTTCCGCTTCATCTCCCTGCGAGCGGACGTCGCTGCTCTCTGCCCTCTGAAGACAGATAGAGTTCTCTGCCCGGGCTTAAAAAGAACGTTGTTTGCAGAACAGAGTGAACAACATGTGAAAAGGAGAAGGAAAAACAAAATAAGAAAGAAAGATCTGTGATGTTTGCTGGAAGAAAAACCTGCTCGCTTGTTTGGACGAGGATTCTCAGCACGTACAGTCTCAGGAACAAAAGGAGTTGCTTGTTCTCTGCTGTGTTTGGGGGAAAAGTCCTGTAAATATTCAAGGGTGGTTTTGCTGTAGGGAAGACCATCCACCCACCTCCAGAAACTGCTCCTGGCACCTCCAAAATCACTGCTGAGGGGTCCAGCCCCTGCACAGCCCAGACCCCAAGCCCTTCTCTTTATATTCGGTAGAAAACAAACAGCCTATTCAGATAGAAGTAACCACAATCATAAAATTCCTTTGGGCAGGAGTATTTGGGGAGGATCACAGCTCCATCTGACCTTGCTGGTACTCAGCAAGATGTAGGTCAAACGCTTTAATTGCCAAGTCACTAATCCCCCACGCAGAGAGCTTCAATATTTGTATTGCTGCAGACCTCCTGCCTTCTGAAGCCGTGGGGGGAAAGAAGGAGCTGCCTGGGTTGGTGGGCTACTGATTTCTGTCAAAATATGGCTCTGGATACAACTGCTCTGGCTGGATGGTTGTGGCTGCAGGGAGAGGCGAGTGGAGCAGCAGGGAGTTGCTGCTCCCCCAGCTGCATTTCGGGTTGGATTCAAAGCTTTTGCCACCTTCCCAAATCAAGGGCTGCATCCTCCAGCATCCGAGCACAACTGTCCCAGCCTACACAGGCAGCACACCCAGCCCAAACACACCCTTCAAACCTTCCCCCTCCCATCTCCACGCGGGAACTCGGAGCGGAACAGTCATTTTAGTATCTTGATAAGCAACAAGGCAGCAAACCAGCCCCACCAGCACGAGCTCCTGTGAGCATCTCAGAGGCTTCTGCTCTCGCCGGGGCTCACACGCCTGCAATGCAGCCACCTCTGGGCTGCAGCACTCGCTGCAACCCGAGACTCCTTCGGCAGGGAGAGCACTAGCAAATGGCATCGATGCTCCCCGAGGAATCTGAAGAGACGGGTTGTAATTACCCCTGATAGAATCTGGCTCACGTTAAAAAAAATACTACAGCAGGAGTCACGGCTCCTGGGTCACACAGGGACAAGCAGGAGGGAAAAGGACCCTGAATTATCAGCTCCAGACCCTGCCACCACCAGCAACCATGTTGCATAATCCAATTTGGAAATCTACGATGGAAATCTTAAAATTAGCTCAATTTTCTACCCCCTGCCGCTGCTGGCATCCTGCTCTGCAGCTGCCTCCTCCTGGCAGCACTGAGGATGCTCCAGTCCAGGAGTGCCCACCTCGGGGTGGGCTTCTCCATGTGTGATGGGACCACATGAGGTCCCAGACGTCACCTCAGGGCTGGTGTCCCAGCTGGGCACAGGCAGTGTTAGCTCAGTGACAGCATCTCCAGAGAGGAAAGAAAATGGGAGGGGGAAAAAAAAAAACACAACAGAGAGACAGCATCGTGTTTTCAGGCCAGAATGGAAAGGTCAATTACTTTATAATCTCTCGGGTAGAGGAATGGTCTTGCTCGTTCAAACTGGGCTTAACAAGACAAGGTCCTGGCCCAGAATAGAGACACTGCTGCAGACCTGCAAGCAAATGACAAATTCTGATGAAGGCAGAGGTGGCGTCACTGGAATGGAGCAGGCTGGATTCTGCCCTTATATCTACCCCTGTAAATCCCAGACAAAGGATTTCTAGATGACGTATGCACATTCCTTTCCCTGCTGTTTCATTAAATAAAAAGCAGTGCCCACTTCTCTGTGTACTCAGGAGCACCCATCCCAGGCATGCAACGAGTGGGCAGCCGGTGCTTTGGACCTCAGGGCTGCCCAGGGAAGCAGATCCCTGGGGGATGGAAAAGAGTCTGGGTTTTTTTTCTTTCCATCTCTCTTTCCCAGATGTCAGGGAGGATGTCCCTTTGCTTTTGTGTGGAGGATGGAAAGCTCAGGCTGTGACACCAGCAGCCCAGGAGGCATCGTGCACAGCAAGAGGAGTCAGATAATTCACCTGGCTGGACCAGAGACCCAGGACACATCGTGTGGAGATGCTTCATTTTCAGTCTCACTTTTGCAATTGAGAAAATTTTGAGGTTTTTTAATCTTTTTTTTCTTTTCTCCATAGGCTCATTGATGAAAATCTGCTCTTTGGGCACCTGTTCACAAGGGATGCCCCAGCTTTGGGATGCAGGAGGATGGAAGAGGCTGTGCCTGCTGGGGTACAAGGCTCATACCCCTTCTTTGCTCCATTTCCCCCACATTTGGCCACTGCCAAGGGAGCAGTTTGTGTAGCTGCTCAAAGCCCACCCCGTGGAGAGCAGAGAGCAGGTTACAGCAGAGGATGCTGACCCCTGGACAGGGCTGGTCCTTTAGTGCATGAAATCCCATGGGGATGATGATCAAATGGGAGAGTTAGACCCAAAGCCATTAGTTACAAAACAGGGAAGAGGGCTTAAAGCTCTTATGCTTGAACATGTTAGCTCAGCCCTTTAGGGAACTCCTGATGTGCCAGAGCATCTAATCTCTGCAAATCACTTTTATTCTGCCTTGCTCTGGGTTTTTCTTTTTAATCAACTTAATCTTTATTCATGAGGTGTGTTGCTGCATTACAGAAACGCCCAGATCCCAAGCATCAGGCCCAGGGAACGGAAATTGGGGAAACTGAGTGTTTGTTCCAGCCAGGGTTTAAGGTCTGTCTGGGCTTGTGACATGCCCTAGCACTCCTCCATGTCCTGGCAGGGAGGAGGAGGAGGAGGAAGAGGTGGGAAACGGCCCAAGCACGCAGAGGACAAGCACTAGACCCTGAGGCTGGTGCACTTTGATCGGCACGTCTCATTGCTATATTTAATCAGAGAGGTCCAGGTTCACCCAGCCTTGCCAATGGAGACTTTTTTTTAAAAAAATTAAAAAAAAATCTTTGAAATAAAAATCATAAGTTAAAAGGATCAAAGAAATGAGCAACCAGGGAGTGACAGCAACATGAAGCAAAGAATAAAGGAAGCGCTGCTAATGGGATTCGGAGGGGAGAAGTGGGGCAGGAAGGAGACTTCACTCCAGAGATGCCAGGACCCCCTGACACATCCTACACAGGCTCCCATTCCCCTGATCCATCCCCATTTCAGGCAGAGTTTCATGAGCAGCCTCCAAAAAGGGATGTAGGCAGAGTATGGGGGCATGGAGCAGAGTTGGACACCCAGCAGGAGCTTCTGTGAGCTGGCTGGGAACACTGGTGTTGGTGCTTTAGTTTTGGGAAGACAGGAGCAATTTCCACATAGGCTTCCCTGGAAGCAAAGGGCCATCTCCTGGGAGTTCCCAGGAGGGGCTGGGCATGACCCCATTCCCACAACTCCCCCCCAGTTTCCCCAGTGCAAACAGCAGCACTCAGCAGCCTGTGGTGTTCTCACATCCTCCAAGGATCAGCTTCCCCCCCAGCTGTGATCCAAAGGTACTAATGGGATTGTAATTCTTCTAACGAGCTGTAATTAATTAATTACCCTGTTAGCACAAGAGTTTAACATTTTTTGGCAAACACGGTGCCTTTCTGTAGCTAGAGGGAGGCTGTTCCCCAGCTCCATCAGGCTCTGATCGTAGCTGCAGACAAGCCCCATCTCAGCACCCAGCACACTTGGTTTCTGCCCAGGGAGTTTATTCTCCTCTGCCGTGACCCAACACTGCTTGTACCTTAGGAAGAGGACCCTGGAAACAACCACACAGCTCCCAAGTCTCCCCCAGATTACAGACAACCAAGTCAGAGGCCTCAATTCAGCAGGTTCACAGCCATCTCCATCAGCCCCTTGAGAACACCATAGAATCGTTTTGGTTGGAAAAAGATCTTTCAGATCATCAAGTCCAAGTGTTAAGCCAGCACTGCCAAGTCCAAGTCCCCCTGGCAAACTGAGCCCAGCCACCTCTCCCAGCTTGGCTTCTCCATTACCTCCATGCTTAATAATTAAAGCATCAGTGTAAAGGCATTAAAGTTTCAGGGGCTGACACGTTCAGAGCAAGATGAAGGGATCAGGCAAGGGCTGCCACTAATGAACCCTGTACAGGGCAGGCAGCAATGAGCAGGTCCCTGCCCAGCTCTCCCCATGAACAAATCCTTTCCTCCCCTTGAATTGTGTCTTCCCAGAGCCACTTTCCAAGAGCACCCACACCCCAGAGCACAGGGAGGTTTGCTCAGCCTCAGATGTCTCTAAAAAAAAATCCTAATAGAGGGGGGTTCTTCCCAGGGAGCAGGGCTTTTTATAGAGCACATGGCTCTGAGCAGAGCCAGCTCTGAGCAAGGGTTACGAGCCACCTTTGGCTGTGGAGGCTGAACAGGAGGGCTCTTCTGCAGGAGCAGATGGAGCCCCTGTGCCTGCGAGCCAGCCCAGCCCTGCTGCAGTGCCAGACTGTCCCACGCCACCTCCTGCAGCCATGCTGCACTGAGACCCCCACACAGGAGCTGGGAGAGGGCACCTGAGGGGAGGAATTCAGCACCATCAAACACCAGCCAGCCCACCCCCAAAATCCACACCACAGAACCCTCCTCTTCCTCCAGCATCCATCTCACCCCACACCTTCCTTCCCTCCTGTCTAACCCAGCAGACTGGGAGGAAGAGGAGGACGTCTCTCCTCAGGCTCAGCCAGGTGGACTACACCACCTTCCCTTAAATACTCACAGCAATTAAGGTAATTGCATCTCTCTGGGGTGCAGCCCAGACTGCCCCAGGGTAGAGGCTCTGGGTCCCTCTGTGCTTTGGGGGACGTGAGCCCCCCTTGTGTGCAGGATAGGATCCCCCAGATAAAACTCTGTAGACTCTTGGAGCTCCATGGAATGTGAGCAGAGCCCACAGCAGCCGGGGTAAGTGCAGGAGTGGAGCCCATCCATCCCTGGAGCACCCCAGGTTTGGATTTGGTGGAGCCCTGCCCACGGGCTGGTGGGGCCGGGGGTGGTTTGGGGCTGAGAAAGGGGCCAGGAGGGCTCAGGCAGCCCCCTTCCCTTCACTTGCTGCATCTCCTCCCAAAATGAAGTGCTGTTTTTTGAGTGGGGCCAGCTCAGCCGAGGCTGTCACCAGAGCCAGGTTTTGGTGTGCCAGGAGCATGGCTCAGTGATTAATCCTCCCCCGTGACACCGCCCGGGCCCGGGCACAAATGAGCATTACCTTGATTAACAGAGATGGGTTAGTGCAGCACTCGGCCCCAGCAGCCTCCAGGGAGAGCAAGGCAGGGTGCCCCCCTCACTGAGTGCAGCTCCCCAAGCTGCAGGAGGCAGCGGGGAGCTGGTGGGTCCCCAGGGTGCTGCTCAACACCACGAGCCACCCCCTGTCTGGCACTCCCAGGGACCATCCCAGAGGCTGTTTCCCTCATCGATCCAGCATTTGCTCCTCTGAGGATGCTGCTGCCCTTGCAAAGCATCTCCTGCTCTGTCACCTGCCTTTTGAGATGCCACAGAGACCAAAGACCCTGCTCTCTGTGCAATGCCACCTGCTCTGAGTGTGCACCAGCACCCCTGGATGCAATCCTGAGGCTGAGATAATGATGCCACAGATCACCTTCTTCTTCTACCTCCAGCTCATTGTCCCACTTTCCAACCTTGTTTCACCACTTTCACTCTTTCAAAGAGATTTTTGGAGGACTTTCTGTCGTGGCAGCATTATAAATGTGATGCCCTGTGTTTTGAAGGCCACCTTCTCAGAGCTGCCCAGGCACAGGACTGTCCTGCTGCAGGGTCAGCTCTGTCTTTGAGGCTGGTCCCTCTCCTTCCCATCTCTGGAAGCTGCAGCCACCTCCCGCATCCCTTTTCCCCTTTGTGTTGTTCTTGCACCTGCTCTAGTTTGCTGAACACCAAATATTTTATTGCTTCTCTGGAAAGTCACTGGACAGATTTCCTAGAACAGGAAACATTCAGAGCTGTGAGCTGCTCCCGGGGGTGCACCCAGCCCAGGGATGGTGGCAATCACCCTCGCCCCACATGGAAGAGCTGGGCAGAGGCCAGCCCCAGCCTCACCAGCTTCCCCTGGCACCATGGAGTGCATTAATTGTGCTTCAGATGTGCTTTTTTATACCATCATCCCTTTTCATTTGGGCCTCTGACCAAGCTGTGAACTTGGGCTGCTCCACCAGCAGCTGCTGCACCCAGCCCAGGGATGGTGGCAATCACCCTCGCCCCACATGGAAGAGCTGGGCAGAGGCCAGCCCCAGCCTCACCAGCTTCCCCTGGCACCATGGAGTGCATTAATTGTGCTTCAGATGTGCTTTTTTATACCATCATCCCTTTTCATTTGGGCCTCTGACCAAGCTGTGAACTTGGGCTGCTCCACCAGCAGCTGCCAGGGTTTTTTTTTCCACCCTCCACAGGCTCCCCACTTCTTTTGGGGGGAGGTGATACTCATCCCCTGAGCCTCGTGGGGTGCCAGGACCCGCCGGGTGGCCGAGGACGCCCAGCACCACGTGTGGTTGCAGGGTGGAGAAGAAGGGTTCACCCCAGCAGGTGAGCCCGAGCTGATGTCTGGGGTCCCCCCACGGCCCCAGCTCCCTGCGTGGGGTGTCAGGATGATGAAGCTGAGCTGAGCTCCCCGGAGCAGGCACAGCACCCAGCAGCTCCCATAATTAATGGCACTGCCAACACTTCCCTGCCAGGCTATGAATAAAACATTCTTTCTGAGGACCCAAACTTTGAAAAATATATCCTTTTCTTTTTTTCTTTTTTTCTGTTAATTATATTTGATGGGACACTGTGTTTTTATTATTTTCTCCTCCTGCTTCATCAGGGGGGTGAAAGCTGGTTTGGGGCCCTAATTTCCTTCAGGCTGGCACCTAGTTTCTTACAGGGATGGTATAAGTGCTAAGGAGATTTCCCCCTTCCAAATCCCCTTTCCCACCCCCCTTGGAAAAGCACCCACCACTGCGGCTTCGAACCTGCTGGATCTCTAGATTTGCTGTAGCCATTGGATTTTTTTGGCATTTCTGGGTCCTTCAGCGTCCAAGAGCTTCTCCTGGAAACCAGCCTCCCCAGACCCTTTCCATCTTGCAAATGATTTTGTCGCATACCCAGGTTATGAACGTGAAGTTATCCGTTTTCTGGATGAAGAAGGGACTGCACCACGTCCCTCATCCCTTTAGTCCAGAGAAGGAGGGAGAAGAAAGAGGGTGATGTAAGCCAAGAGGCTCCAAACGCTTCAGATTAACTCCTGGCGTGACTCTGAGCACATCTCCGTGCCTCAGTTTTCCCATTTCTCCATAAAATCCACTAAATGCAGTGGTGTTTTTTTCCCTCCCTGCCTGGTTTTGACTTTGCTGCAGCAGCAGTTGCTTGCAGGGGGCTGGGAGCAGCTCAGGGGGCAGCGTGGATGGGTTCAAGGTGTCACAGCTTCAAGTCTCAAACGAGACCTTGTGCCCTTTCCTCTGCCCACCCACCCTGCCATGGCTTATGGGTGTATTTCCTTGATCCCAACCAACACCCCACCACAACCACCCGTGCCACGCAAGGCTTTGCATTCCCAAGTGCTTTTTGGGAGGCTGAGCTTTGTGTCTGTGCCACAAGCTGGTGACATCCAGCAGCTTCTGCGGGGTGAGCAGCTCCCGTTGCTGCTTGCATCAGAGCAACCTCTGAGCAGAAGAGAGCTGTTGCCTGCACACATCCACGTCTCTGAGCATCTCCCTCCATGGAGAAAAGTGAAATTCCACCCCCTGCTTCGCTGGCTCCCCTCCAGGAGCTGCATTAACAGAGCTTTGCCAGGTCAGGATGAGACCCAAAGCCAGGTCCTGCTGTTGCAGGAGCATCTCAGGCACCCAAAGTGCTGCTGCTCGGGCACGCCGGGTGCCAGGCAGGTGCTGCCCTGTGCTGAGAGCCCATGTGTGCCAGGGCAGAGGTACCCCAGGTTGCTGGGGAAGGCAGCACTGCCCCTGCCAGCCCCAGCCAAGGGGGGCACCTTCAGCAGAGGTCTGAGCTCTGGGAGATAGGGCAATTTCCTGCCCGAGCAACAAGCGCCCGACTTGGCGCCGGATCCTCTGCCAGCCAATTTTCTCTCTCTGGGCTCCTTCCAGCTCGGCACGGGGCTGCAGCCAGCAAGCAACAGATCCAACCTGTTTGGGATGGTCTCAGCCCAGCTCCCCCATCCTGCAAAGGGCCTTCTTCCCTTGCATGCCCCAGGGGGGTCGGTGGCATCCTCTGCCTGTCCTCCCTTGCATCCTCCTTGTGACCTCCCTGAAGATCCTGGAAATCACATTCAGCCCTCGGCAGGATTTGTGCCTTAACTCACAAAAGCTGGAGTGTAAGTGTTTGAAGTGTTCTCCAAGGGAAGAACTGGCACCTTTAGCACTAGGAAATATAGTTGCAGCCACTCACACAAGCCAAGGATGCTTCACCGGGTTTGTAAGCGGGTGGCCTGCAGAGGAAAGGGATCTTCTAGTAGCTCGGTCACTGCAGTGAAAGTCTAGAGCCAATAAAGGAAATAGACTCTGCCACGGTAGAGATGAGCTAAGGAGGGGGGGAATGAATGAGTAACCTAAACAGGATCACTAAAAATCCCCCGGTGCTCTTCAATAAAGCAGATATTAGCAGGAGGATTTGCAGGCTGGGGCTCAGATCCGCCGCCGAGGTTACACACGGGCTTAGGTAAATGGCTTCTGCTCATCCCATCCTCCTCCTTCCCTGTCTGGGAAGTGGAAACAGTCTTGATTCCCTGCTAAAAGCCAATTTAGTGATGGCTGCACAGCCCTTTGAGATCTCCCAGAGAGGGGAGAGGCCACAGGGAGGCAAAATGTGGAACACCCACCACCTCCAGCAGTGTCGGGGTGAACCCTTCCCTGCCCACGTGTCCCAGGGCACCTCCCTTCATCTCCCCAGGGGTGAAAATCAGCTCTCCTCACCCTGGAGCCACAGCAGGGGCTGGTCTTTGCTGGGTGCTGTACCAAAAGGCAGCAAGCTTTCCCAAGCCCTCCTTAATACAAATAATAACGAGGGATTTGAACTGGCCAACAAAGATGGGACCGAAATAATCCCAGCGGGAGCATATTTTTATAAGCTGGGGCTATAAGAGAGAGGGCAGGAAACCTGACACATTGCAAATCACTCTCCTGTCACTTGCTGTAGCCTAGAAATGCTCTAGTAAAAATAAGAGCAGCCCTGGCAGCAAAGCAGAATCGAGGCCAGGGAGGAGGGCAGCCTGGGTTTGGGTCGGTGGAAGTCTCTGAGGCTGGAAGTGCTGCACTGCTTTGATATGATTTATGAATCCATAGAGCTGCCCTGCTCGGTGACATCCATCACCCCCAACCAGCAGACACAGCTCAG
This sequence comes from Merops nubicus, assembly GCF_000691845.1. Lineage (NCBI taxonomy): Eukaryota > Metazoa > Chordata > Aves > Coraciiformes > Meropidae > Merops > Merops nubicus. The sequence continues at coordinate 14,953 of NW_008583540.1, read as the reverse complement.
GGGAGATGTCTCCTGCCTGGCCAGGCTCAGCTCTGCTGCTCGGTTGGAAAAGGGCTCAGGACAGAGTCCTGTGCTTCCAGTTTGTCCCCCAAAAATGCTCTGCTTGGGTGAGGAAGGGGCAGGCAATGAGCAGGGCTCCTGGGTCCTGTCTGCCTGTGGCAAGCAAAGGGCTCCTGTCCCCTGGGCAGCTGGAGGGGGGCGAGGGGACCCCCCCACAATCCCCAGAGCAGCCATGCAGGACTCAGGACCACTGGGCAGCCCAACTCACTGGCAAAGCATCAGGCATGCAAGGATAGCACATCACCTCCTCCTCCTTCTCCTTCTCCTCATGTTTGCTCCTAATGAATCAGACCTGGCACTATGGAGGTCAGGAAGTCACCTCCTGTTCCCTCGGCCATGGCCATGGCCACTGCAGCCCCTGCAGCCCACTGCTGGAGCCAGAGCAGCAAACACCACCAGTGATTCACCTGAAAATGGGCTTCTGGGGACACAGGAGCTCTTTGCCCGCTCAGCACCAAGTGAGGCAATAATTACAGGGGAGGGGCAAACAAACTCATGGGTGTCGAAGCACTTCAGGGCTCCCAAAGGAAGAAGTTTTTCTTGGGAAATGCAGACACTCATTTGCTGTGAGGTTCTCCAGGTGAGACCCTCGACAGCATTTTAACATCTTCCATTTCTGAACCTGGCTGCTCTGATCATGGGGGACAGAGCAGCTCAAGAGGAGGCAAGAAGCACCTGAGAGAGAGAGAGGAGCAGGAGCCTCCTCTCTGCCTCCCTGGCTCCATCAGGGTTTCCACCACCACCAAGACTGATATTTTTACATCACTGTTGTGGCAGATTCAAACTCCCTGGATGTCCCCAGCTCTGAGCACAGGTCAAGAGATCTGGAGATCTCAGGCATCTCCTGGCCATGGGATAAGCCCAGGGCAGGGCTGGGCAAGGTGCCCCTACCCCAGCGCCCTCCTGCACCATCTTCTGCAGCCAATGCACATCAGCTTGCTCAAATAAAGCCCCATCTGTGCCCATTGTTTACAGAAGGATGTTTGCTTTGTCGCAGAAGCTGATTTGGTGATGAAAGTTTAAACAGGATGGAGACGGGAGAACAGAGCAGGGTGTCCTAGAGATGGGACATGGCCCCGTAGGTCCTTGCCAGAGTCAGATCCCCACAGCAGTACCCCTCAGCCCTGGACACCTTGAGCACTTCACTGAGCTCCCCCAAAAGCAAGACCTGCTCTCACCTCGTTGCCCAGCTGGGAAAGGAAAGCTCTGCTTGGGGGCTGGAGCACGCTGCAGCACCCCAAGGTAGACAAGGAAACCACTCCCAAGTCCCTTCAAACACCAAGGTCATCCCCAGGCCACCACATCCATTCTTCCCTCTGCCCTTGGGGGCAGACGAGGAGCCCAGCCCTGGAGAAAAAAAAAGCCCAGATTTCCTCCCAGCCCTTCTGGGTCCCATGGGAGGTGGCTGGTTTGTCCCTGAGTCTCTAAGACATGTGTGGCAGGCATGGACTGCTAGAGATCACCTCTCTGAACCTCCAAAAGCCCCTTCCTGGCAATCAAGGAGCCTCCTGGACCACAGCAGGAGGGGAAGCATGGCTGGAGGAGCCACACACAGTCACCCATCCCCTCCCATCCCATCCCATCCCATCCTGAATCACCAGCACGGACTCACGCTCACTTATCTCCTTTCTCACCACTCTGAAGGTGGCTTCTGGAGCTCTCCTTTTGTTTCTGTCTCCAAAGCACTGCTGGAGAAGGATCTCACCTCTTCAGAGGCAGCTCTCACCACTCTCTTCTGCTGCCACGGCCCAGAGCTGACCACCACTTGTCCACTCCTCCCACGGGTGAGACTGACGAGCTGGGGATCATCAGAAACTCAGAGATGTTTCCCTGTGGATGGATCAAGAGCAGGGAAAAGGCTGGGGGAGTAGGAAAACCTGCACTTGAGCCAGCAGTGCTTGCTCAACCACTGGTTAGTGGCTCCACAGGAAACACCTTCCCATGCTCACCTGGACAGACATGTTCCTAGCAAGGCAAGGCCACCAGCGGGCAGGGAGTGGACAGCAGGCTGCAGGAGATACACCCCTTGGCAGATGCAACCTCCTCTTTGCCAGAGCCAGCCGAGGAGAAGAGGCCACCAGTGAGTCCTTCAGCTCTCAAGATGCTTTTTCTCTCTGCTTTGCAGCACTGGGGGCTGCTGTGGCTGTTCCTATAGGAAAAAGGGATTTCCCATCCAGGACTAATCCAGCCTGGGCTTGCTCCTGGGAAGCTCCAGCATCTGCCATGCTGATACACCTTCAGGCTCCACAGTTTTATTTCAGACTGAAGCCTTGAGGTCACTTGTGAGGTTTTTGGACAAACACTGCTCCCTGTCCCCTCCTGAGCTGCTCCAGGGCTGAGCAGTGTGCAACCAGAGTCCTGCAGGGCTACAGCATGCCCTGAGTCCAAGCTAGAGCTGGTTAAAACCAGCAGCATGGGTGGAAAACTGGTAGACCATGAAGCTGTTGGCTTTCAGTGGCTCTAAAGCTTGTTTGACCCTTATGGCATGGACAAATCCCAGAGGTAAGGATCAAGAGGCTGCAGAGGGGTGGGAAGGATGTCAGGTTTTACCACAAGCTCACCTGAACATCTCAGCACCAGTGAATCTCCCAACAGCAGAAACCTGGAGCAGGAGGTTGGGACAGCACTGCACCCAAACAGGTCTCACCTCCTTTGTGGAGAACAACCCAACCTGTTGCAGTCATGGCAGAGCTGCTGGGTGATGAGGAGTAGCCACCCTGGTCCATCTCACCTTGGAGCTCCTCCACGGCCACCTTCCTGCTGCCAGCTCTCAGGGGTGGGTACTGGCTGTGGGTGACATGCTTTGGGGCACAGCACCCTCAGCTCTCCCACTGACAGCCCCAGGAGCACAGGGTGCAGCAGAAGGCCCCATTCCCTGGCAAGAGAAGGTTGCTCAGATTAAAAGCATGTGTTCATGTGTCACAAAACCAAACCCTGCTTCCTCCACCCACCTCCCTCACTGCAGAGCTGGGTGGCATCTCCAGTGCTCACCACAGTGCCCCAGCCACACTGGAGGTGGCCTCGCCAGCCAGGAGCACCTTTCCTGTCACACCCCTCCAGGGTGGTTCCACCACATCCCCTCAGAGCACGGGCTGGAGAAGAGGAGACCTGCATGGGCAGGAGCAATCCTGTCCCCGAGGGGTCCAGCAGGACTCCCCCAGCTGGCAGCCAGCCTTGCCCTGTCACATGGCACGTGTCACCCCTTCCCTCCCCTGCCATGGTGCTGCCAGATGCTCAGGGCATAGTGGAATAGCTCCACTGTCATCATGCCATGACTCACAGCCACCTTCCAAAGGCTGGTTTCACTCCAACCAGGTGTCAAGCACTTTCCATGCTCAGACCTCTCTTCAGATGCTGCTTCAGGCAGCTCCTGGATGGCTGAATAAGGCCCATGTCAGCTGCCTTCCCACACCTCGAGGAGGCCACATGCTTCTTTTGGTGCAGAGCCCTGGCTGCTCCAGGCTTAGGAAGGCTGGAGCTTTAAGTGGGAAAATGCCAGTTTTGGAAGAGGCTCTAAGAGCAGAGGAGAAGCAAAGCCCTGCCTGGGAGAGCTGCAGGTCAGACCAAGCTGGGTATCATTTCTTGCCAGCCACGAGTGAAGGGGGAGAGGAGGAGAAGCAGGTGAAGCTAGGGATGAAGCACCATCTGCTGCATGTCTCCACAGGATGCAAGCCAGGTTTCACAGCCCCAAAATGGAGACCTCTCCTCTGCAAAGCAGGACAGTGTCTGGTGAAACCAGAGGGCAGTGGGGTCAGGATGAAACACTCCTCCAGAGCCATGAGTCAGCCTGCAGCACTGCCCTGGACAGGAAGCCTGTGAGTCACGGGCTGCACCTAGGTTGGAGGTGACCACTAAGAGCACCACTGTTGTAAGTACCCAAGGCACTGACATGGGCAGAGAGACCCCTGCAGAGCTCTGGGGCAGGGGCCACACGGTGTATGGCCAGTGTCACATCCTGGCCATCTGCTGTTGTCACCTTCTGGGAGCCCATCCTGGATTCCCACCCCAGAGCTGGGTTCCTGGTGTGCTGGATGTGCCCCCCTCATCCAGGTAACACTCTCCACCCAACAGCCACTCTCAGTGCTAAAGCAAACATCAGCAGTTACCTAAAACTGCCATTTCCCAAGGCTCTACCCCCACGGGTACCACTGTTGGAAAGAAATGCATGAAACAGCAAAGAGATTTTGCAGAGAGATTTCTAACACGATTCATCTGTAATTCAGGAGGCACTAAGGAGATGCAGGAACTCTTGTTGAAGGCTTTCTTCCACCCTGAAGATTTGGCTTCTCCAGGTTTGCCAGCCAAATCCCACTTCAGTGGCTCAGGACCAAGAAAGATTGGAGCAGCTGATCTTTGAGGTCCCTTCCAACGTGGTCTTCTATGATATGATCCTGTGACTTTCCTCCCAGCTCCACCACCAGCCCTCAGCTTGGACTCACCGGCCGTCGTTCTCCACACCCTCATTTTGAGGCAGTTGGGTCATTCCTCACTGATGGAGAAGGAGCAGCTGTGAGCCCAGCATGCAGAGCTGCAGGGCCAGGAGCAGAGCTTGCCAAGAGACTTGAAGAAGGGCTGGTTATGAAGAGCTGCCCTTTGCTAGCTGCTTTGCCTCATGCCTTCCTTCCGACTGCGTGGTGCACTCGGCCAAGTATCATTAAAGGTTTATCCACACACTGATCACCTTATCTGCCTTCAAAGCTGGAGCAAGGTCTCTCTCCCCAAGGAGAGGTGGTCGCTGCTGCACCACCTCCAAAGCCAACAGAGGCTGCACAGACTCACTCTGAGCTTCCCTCGACTGCAGGAATGGGGCAGGATGCTTTGGAGAGAAGTGGCTGGTGAAGTATGGGTTGCTAAGTGGGGAGAGGAGAGAGACGTTTTAACTCCTACTGGGTAATTATCACCTAAGGAAGGCTGTGGAATTAGTTGGTGGGAGGGAAATTACAACCTAGCATAAAACCAATCTCTCCCCCAAATCCAGCCTCTTTAGTGTTCAGGAGTGCTTGGTCTGGTTCCAAGGCTTCTGAAGGAGTTTGGAGAGGCCCCTTGGTAGACTTCCAAGACGGCTGCAGAGCAGAGACCACACCCCTTTTGTTCAGAGGTGTACAAAAAGGGGTGATGCTTCAGGGTGAAGGCAAACCAATGGCTTCGTTCAGAAGAACCAGTTGTGGCGAGGTGGGAAGGGACTTAATTACAATAAGTCCCTTTAGAGCAAAACTTCCAGGTGCTGAAAGACTCTTTAATTCAGCAGAGAACAGCAGATCAACGCCAAGCATCTGGAAGCTGAACCCAGAGAAAATCCAATTAAAACTCAGGCAACGCTGCAAGAGGAACAAGCTACGAAGTGATGGATTATTCATTCCAGCATGTCATGAATTCAAAGGAGAGGGAATCTAATGGATCCTTCTAGCACTGCCTCTGTTGACGACAAAAACCCTCCTACCCAACTTCTGGGAGCATGCTCACTTGGAGTTTGGCTAAACACAAAGTTCCCATGCAAGTGGTGGAGGACGACCCACAAGTCCTACTAGGTAAGTCACCCTGTTTCATGCTTGGAGGCATTAATAACCCAGAACTAGCAGCCAACTCCATGGAAACCAACTGGTAGTCAGTGACAAGTTCTCCTGTTGCTATAGGAACAGGGCCCAAACAAATAAAAATTACCTTTAATTTTTCCTCCTCAAAGTTCTCCCACATTGCATTTCCATAGCAACTAATTAGCTTATTAGTGATCTGAACCAAACCAGTGGACAGGAGGAAGTGCTCAGCTCTGCCCTCTCTCACAATTACCAGAGAAGAGCCATTAGATAGTTTATGGCCAGATGAAGTGGAAAGGCTTGAGCAGGAGGAGTTGGGTATCTCGGGGCTGGATTTCTTCATGCCTTCCCCATGATACCTCTGATGCAAATATCACTTGGTGCCTTCTATTTCTAGCGGTCACCTTACACTTCAGTCTCTTGACCTCATCGTTTCCTTTCCAGACTCCTCACGTCTCCTTCAGGCTCAGCACTGCTCTGTTTGACAGCTGCATGGCTTGGCAATGTTCTCTCATTCTCCTGGCCATGACATTCAGGTCTCTTGGTTTGTCCCTATCTTCTGCACCAAGCTCAAACACTTCATCTGCAGGGTCCTTGCAGGAGACACTTTTTTCTCATAGACATCCCACACCTACATCACCCCATCCTCCTCTGGCAGGGTCTCTTCCATCTCCAAGCAATACTGGAGCACTGATCAGCCATTTCCACCTAAGTCCCACCAGACTGAGCCCTGGGGAAGCCACTGCTCAACTCTACTTGGCCAAAACAGTGCCAACCACACTGCTCTGAAGTGCCCCACCACTGCCTTGTTTAAAGGAGCAACAGATGTAGTTGTCACCTTCATGGCCAAGCTAGAAGAACACGTTGGATCACCTCTTCTTGATTTCAAGACATCCTGGAGACAACATGATCCTTCCCAGAGGCTGATATGTTCACACCCCCTGTACTGCCCGCTGGGCAGAGTTCACGCTGAGCCAGGCTGGGTGGCATCAGAACACGGGTGCTGCATGTCCTGCCCAAGCTCAGCAGTCACAGGAGAGGACTGATGACAGACCAATTGGGTGTTAAAAATAGACCAGGGGGGAAAAAAAAACCAAACAACTGTTTAAAAAAAAAAAAGTGGCAGAACTGCTGTTGACAACTGTTGGTGTAATTAATACAAACAAGTGCATCCGAGGAGATTAGATGCATTAAAGCACAGTTACATGCCCACCGAGAGGAGATGCTGCCTTCAATTAGTGTCAGAAACTTTGGAAAACAGAGATCAAGTCTGATTTCCTTCACTGGAGTAGAAATCCCCTGAAACCTGGAATGTGCTGACTTGCAGCCGCATGGAAACACAGCCCAGGTCTTCTGGGGTTTGTTTCCTGTGATTTGAACATTTTGACACCTCTCTAGGAATAAGTTATGAAAATAATGTATAAAGGGGGAGGGGGGGGGAAAACAGCAATGAAAGGCAAGCAGCTGAGAGTCCTTGAAACTAGAAATCTTGAGTCTCTAAGTCCAGGGTCTTAAATATGTTAGAATACAAAAAAACCCAAACAAACAAAGGAGCACAAGGACAAGACAAGGGGTGATGGTTTTAAACTACAAGAGGTGAGATTTAGGCTACATAAGGAAGGAATTTTTGACACTGAGGGTGGTGAGCCCCTGGCCCAGGCTGCCCAGAGAGGTGGTCGCTGCCCCATCCCTGGAACCATCCCAGGGGAGGTTGGAGGTGTCTCTGAGCACCCTGCTCTAGCTGCAGATGTCCCTGCTCCCTGCAGGGGGGTTGGGCCAGATGACCTTGAAAGGTCCCTTCCAACCCAAAATATTCTATGATTCTCAGCCAGCTGAATTCAAAGGAGAGCAGCTTTTCTCCCCTGAATTTGCCCAGCTTCCCTATTCTCCCAACCTTTCAGATGGACAGACCAGGAGTACCTGGACACCACAGGTCCATGCTGAGATACAGGCAGGGACAAAGTGCCTCAGGGACTCAAAGTGCTGCAAAAATGCAGTTTCCTTCTCCCATTCCCTTTGGTTTTGCCATTCCAGCTTTCCTAGGAGTCTGGATTATTGACAGGGAGACTAGCAGAGCACCTCAGGTCTCATCATCCCATGTCTGCATCCTCTTTGCCACGTCCCACACCTCCACTTCTCACATCTCTGCTTTCACACTGGCTTATATTTCTCTCTTCCACATCTTTATATTAGAGTAGAAAATAACTCATTCTACAAAGTAAAACCACTTGCTGCTGCTATCTGGACAAAAGTAGGGCTGTGCCATGCAAAGGAATAAAATAAATTAGCCATGGCCACCTGCTCAATTAAGAAAACTGCTGTTACACCTAAACTGAGTAAAACAAAGCTCAAGAAAAGTTCAGACAGAGCAAGTCCACCATGCACCAGTCCTGAGCCCTTGCAAACTCAGCACAAGGCTTCTGGTCTGGTGCAACAGCAAGGCCACATCTCTCAGCTGCAGGTGGCAGGGGCTGCACTGCAGAGCCCCCTCTGCTCCCCTCCACGTGCCCTGGGACAAGCAGCACTGGCACCCTGTGCTGGGGAGCAGAGAGGACCTTCCAATGGCTCATTAAATAAGTTGAGGGCAGAGGGAAGGATTATTGTTTTCACCCCAGCCTGGGGGAAAAATGCCAGTCCTGTGCTGAGGATCTCTGATGCCATCACTGCTGAGGATGAGGAGATGGAGGACAGGCCACCAGCTCTCCCCCACCTGCTTCATCACCTCCAAGTTTACACACACAACAAATGCCCTATTAAACCCTTGCTGACAGAAAGACACCTGGAGCAGGGGACAGCACGGCTCTAACAGGGAATATTCCCCCACCCTGAATCCCAGGGGCTGTGCTCCCAGTCAGATTCCTGTAAATCACAGATGAATTCCCATAATTAGTCCCTGCCAGCCCTGGCTGCGTGAGCAATGGAGTGATGGAGAGCTGAGCCCACACCCACACGCAGCCAGCAGCCAGGTCAGGATGAGGCCAAGCTGGGTACCACGTGTGCTGGCTGGAGCAGCAGCAGTGGGGGATGCTGGAGGTGCTCCCCAACAGCCCCCAGCTGCACCTTGGGGCTTTGTCCAAAAAACTGGCTTTTTCTAACCAGAAACAACACAACCCGTCTGGCCGAGTGCCCTTTGAGACTAGTGAATTCATCTAGCCCCAAAACATGGTCTGACCCAAGGGTGGATGGAGTCTGGCTGCCATGTAGCTTCTCTGGTGTCTTGCAAGGACCAAGCAGCAGCAGCACAGGCTCACGAGCCCCCCTCCTCCACCAGCCCTGTCTCCCTGTCACCCGTGGGAATCTGATTATCAGCAAGATCTCTGCCGCCGTCAGATGTGATCAAAACCACAATTCAATTAAATTGGATTGGATTGAAAGCCAAGGGTTTCAAGGAGGTAGGCACACACACATGAAGCAGGCAGGATGCCATTCCCTGGGAAAGGAGCCTGAGATCTGCAGGATGGTCACTCCAGGAGAAGGAAGAGCTGGGGTGTGTCTCCAGCCCTGGGATGAACCCCATCCCTTGGAGCTGGGAGCCTTTGCTGGTTCACACATCCACCTTCTGAAGGATCCCAGCTAGAGTAAGGTGAGCCCAGCCTCCCAAGATGCTTTTAATTCTTTCTCATCTTTTGAAATCAAATAAAATTCTGAAAGAGAAACTTTGTCATCTGAGCAACAGGGAGGGGGGGGGGAAAAACAACCACACAAAACACGCCTGGAGATGAAAGGGAATTCTAGATTGGGTATTTCATCTCCTGCTCTTGTAACCAACGTGAAAACAGGAGGGGGGGAAAAAAAAGGAAACAAACAAACAAAAAAATGCCAGACACGGTTAATGAGCTTTGCATTTAAATGTGGCACCAATGTCAGCAGGCAGACTGTGCCTTCAAGGTCCCAGAGGGGGCCACGGGCACGGGACAACCCGTGGGAGCAAATATTGCAGCAGGTTAAACTTCACTCCTGTTTACTAAATAAAAGATGCATTGCCAGAAATCAGGAAAAAGTTTGTTAAATATTTTAGTACATCTGGTCTCCTCTTCCCCACCCATATAGGGACTTACAAAATGCTTTGCATATTTATTTTAGCATGCACTAGATTTATTTAAAAATAGCATCACCAGCACTGGAAACAGCCCACTTGCTTTTCATCTAGATCTTTGCATTGAATCAATGAATCCAAAATTAAACAAGGTTGGGTGAACTCAATCTATACAAGGACCTATTTGCTGATCAATACAGAAATGGATGCCTGGGCTCTCTTCACTCTATGAAATATGAGGACTTATGAGAGAGAAATTGCTTTTGTTATTATATTTAAAAAAAATCAGATTTAATCTCTCCACATTAAAAAAAAATATATATATTTATTGGAGAGATGCTTTCTCCTAAATAATTCATGCTGGTTGTATAGTACCCAGAAGAAAGACTCCTGTCTTCCATTCCTAATGAGAGGGAAAAAGACCTCCAGTATTTTCCCTGGATTCAGTTTCATCAGGACAAGGAGCTGAAACTGTCCTTGGCTTCAAGGGGTGTCCTTCCCTGGCAGCATGGGGAGCTGACTCCCCCAAAACACAGGGAGAACCCCCAGCACACTGCATATGGGGGCAGGAGAGCTTCAAACACATCTGGAGGCCAAGCTCAGATCACCAGCAGGATCTGACTTTGACCAGCTGACTTTGGGTTTGAGGTTCAAGGGATGATGATGGTGACCAAGTAGCCAGAACCCATCTGACAGGGGAAGAGGAGTCTCCTGTCCCTTCTACTGAAGAGTCAATGGTGTCATCTATTGAAGAAGCCACTTCAGTATGGCCATAAAATAAATCCAGCCTCCACTCTGTCCTCCTCCAAAAGAGGGTGGAGGTGAAGCCACCCTGGGCTGTACCAAGCACTGGCTCCCCCAGCAAAGGGGAGCTGAAAGAGGACCAAAAGTCAACCCTGGCCACCTCACATGAAGTACATGGCCCACAAAGGTCAGTGGGAATCACCCCTGGGCCAGAACAGGGGTAAAGTCAGAGCTGAAGAGAATGGATTTGAGAGGAGAAAAAAATTTAGATGCCTTTTAGATCATTTTGCAGGCAAAGTTTAGGGCTAGCTTTGGGCACTGCCTTGCATGGCCACGTGCTCAGCCAGGTCACTTTCTCCTCAGCATGCTGCAATAATTGATCCATTGAGGGCTGGACCTGCTCTGCTCTGACTAAATCTGCATATCAGCCACTTCCATGAATGAAAAATGCATGTGCCAGTAAACTGGAGGTGAAATAATACATCTGTTGTCAGCACTCTCTTTTTTTTCTCTTCCAGGAGATTCATTAAGGAGAGACATATCATCTCTGATAAAGTTAACACCACCAGTTCACTAATTGTTTCTGACACTTCCCTGTTGCTTTGATGATGGATTGCTGCAGAACCACCAGCCCCAGGCAGGCAGGGATGGATAAAGTCACCTCCTCGAGGAAGAAAATAACATGAAACTACAGAGCTCATGCCCAGGACCAGCCCCAAGCCGTGTCAAGGCTGGGGATACGAGGGTGGCAGGGGTGTCCCAGGAGTCCTGTGAGGGCCCAGCACTGGATTTGGATCCTGCAGTGCTGCAGCTGGCTCCCAGTGGCTCTGAACTAGTGAATGCATGAATGAAAAGAGGAATGAGAAACAGCTGACCCTGGCCAGACACATCGTGGGTCCCTGAGGGGAGGGCAGCTCCAGCTTCCCTAATCACCTTCCTCCATCTGCAGCCAAAATGACCCAAAATGCCTGGTTTTGAGCCCAGTGTCCCCTCCATGGGGTGCTGGCATTCCAGCCACCTGCACCCCACGGGGAGGGACTCCACGCTGAGACAGTGGGTGCTTGGGTCCCACCCACAACTCGGGTGATTTCAACCCTCCCAAGGGCAGGGCAAGGGTGGCTGCAGCAGCCAGCTCCTCTCAGCATCACCTCAGGTGGGAGGGTGACAATGGCAGTGCCCCCCAGAGCTGCCTGGTGCCCCCTCCCCACAGTGTCCCCTGCCCTGGCCCTGCCTGGCCAGACATCACGTCAGCAGCTCCACACACGCCCAGCAAAGAGGCAACAGCTGCTTCCCACTGGCCCAGATAGAGGATTTTAATTAAGGAGAAGATTTGGGGGAATAAAGGGGAAAAATCCCTCCCAAAGCTGTAATTAAAGAAACTCAGGGTGAGGCTGGACAAGAAGAATGGACACATCCTGCTGCCCGTGGGGCTGAGCCCAGGAGGGCAGCGCCAGGGGAGTGGAGAACCCCACCATGGCCCCGTGGGGCTGGCCCCG
>NW_008583540.1:2431-3066 GCF_000691845.1 Merops nubicus | reverse complement strand
GCGCCAGGGGAGTGGAGACCCCCACCACGGCCCCGTGGTGCTGGCACAGCCCCCTCCCCAAGGGACATCTCCACCTCCACGCAGGTCACAGAGTGTGCTCTGCACCCCCAAAAGCCTTTCCACCCTAAGTACCACCACGCCCAGGACCCCCAGAGCCCTTCTGAGCTGTTTGGAGAGGTCTGTGAACAGCAGCGTGCTTGTGACTCAGGGTGCACTGGGGCCTCTGGAAAACCATCGTGCTGCCAGAGAGCACGTGGCCAGGCAGGGTGGGTGACCCAGGGCACTGGAGCCCCCAGCCCATCTCCAGTGGGATGGGGGTGCCTGGCTGGGGGGTGCCCAGAGCTGTCAGTTCCCTGTGTCTCCATCAGCTGCCGAGCTGGGCACAGCCCGTGCCACCAGCCCACTCGCTGCTGGAAACTGGAGATCTTCCCAAGCTTTATTTAGCTCTTGGTGTGTCTCATCAGCTCTGGAGGAGCAGCTCAACCCCGTGGGCAACATCTGCTCCTCAAATCACCCTTGTCCTGGAAGAAGAGGCTGCGTGGGGCCCTCTGACACTCAAAATACCCCAGACTTCAGTGAGCAGTCACAACGGCAGGCCCAGACAGGACAGCCGCGTGCGGCCCGGGCCTGGGCTC
>NW_008583540.1:0-2385 GCF_000691845.1 Merops nubicus | reverse complement strand
AGGCATGCCACAGCAGAAGCCTCAAAAAAACCCTCGCAACAGCCCTAAAAAAATCCAGTAGGCTGGGAAGACAAGCTGGAGACATCACTCCCCGAGTGGCTGCCACCCCTACAGCTCTCACTGGCAGAGCCCTGGGTACCACCAACACCCCTGCATCCTCCTGGCTTACCCCAGGCTCCCAAAATTGCAGCCAACCAGGTCTCCCGTGGCTCCAGCCCCAGGTGGCTCCGTGTCCCCGGAGCTGTGCAGCACCCGGAGGGGAGGCGGCTGCTGCGTGTTTACACAGCCAGGCTGAACCCTGCGGGGGAGGGGGGGAGGAAAAAACCTCCCTGGGGCCCCGTTCCCAGGGCTGGGGGCAGCTGCATGCCAGCTGAACACCTCCTGCCACCAACGGGCTCAGCGGGCACCGTTCCCATCGCTGGGTCACATCCCAGCTTACCCCCAAGCTCGTTCAACAACTTATTGCTGACACTGAAGGGGACCTGTTGCAGGCAGGGGTGTTCTGTAGGACCTTTGCAGAGGGTCGAGATGACCTAGGAAATAATTAATTGCCTCGCTGAGATGCTCAGAGAAGCCATGTGTGCCAAGTGCCCTTCCTGGCATTCGGGGCAGCTTCAGACCCAAGCTGGAGCTTTTGTCTGGAACCTTGGATGTTATTGCTGCAGTCTTAGCTTCCACAAGAAGAGAAGTGGATATCACTCTCAAAGAGACATAAGCAGCCCTGAGCAGAGAATGACACGGAGGAAAACACAGCTGATATCAAGAGCACTGCTTCAGTTCATCAAGGTTCCCATCTCCTCCACCCCGAGATGTAAATGGAGAGCAGGAGCCACCCCGGCTCACCCAGCTTCTCCGCAGCCTTCTGCCCACGTGCCTGCAGCACCCGGCGCCTGCAAATAAACAGCCTGTTCCAGCACCACTTGGTATTTCCAGAAAGGTTAACGCAGCATGTGAGGGGCCAGGGCCACCGCTCACGGGGGCTGGAAAGCCTCCAGGCAAAGCTGCCAGAGGAGTGGGGCTCCCTGCGTGGGAGGTGACCTCCTCGGCTCCCCCCCAGCTCCGACCTTCACTGCTTCCAGGCTTCCTCCTTCCACCCCCGTGTTTCCCCACCAGCGGCCCTACCCCTGAAAAAATCAACAGGAATTTCAAGCTGAAAGGCAAGCCAGGGGGTCCACGTTCTCTGGGTAAGGTGGGAGTTTTCCCCCTGAGTTTTTTTCCCCCCTGCTGAAGGCAGCAGAAAATCACCCCAGATTTCCAGCACTCCATCGGCGCGGAGCTGCCGCTGGCCCCGGGGGAAAGCACCAGCAGAGCAGCTGCACATGGACCAGTCCCACGGCTCCTCGCTCCAGAAATATGCACACACTGGGGCTAAATTTGCAAACTAGGCTGCTCAGATGGACAGGAAAGCTTGGAGAGGTTTTATCTGAGCCAGTGGTGGAAACAGAGCAAAGCTTAGAAACTCGTACTCCGGGATGACCAATTGTCAGGGAACAAGGGAGGGCACCAGAGAACCTGGATGCTCATGATCAAACCAGAGCTTGAGCTCTCCTCTGCTCAAAACAAGCCACCTACCCTCCTGCTGGAGAGAAGAGCTGGGAGACATCCTCAGCAGCTCACCATGGGCAACAAAGACCTTCTCCAACCCAGGCACACCTCATTTAACCCCTTCCCTCTCTGATGGGCTGCCCCCATCCCTCCAGGGGTCAGCTGAAATAAATAATTTTAAAGCCTCTGGCCAGCTTGGCCGGGCCTGGAAATGCTGATCCATATTCCTGAGGTCTCATTGGTATTCTGCAGCTTCAGCTCATTAGCACTTAGGTGCTACAAGAGAGGGAGGGTTGGAAGTTTCTGGGCGAGACAGCTATTAGGGGAGGATTGAACACATCTTGCACAAAGCAATGGCCTCCATGAACTCTCTAATTTACTCCATCGATCTAGAAGGTGCCCACAGGCCACCTGAACCAAAAAAAAAACCAAAACAACCCAAACCAACCTGCCCTAGATACAGCCTCAGCCACCTTCAGAAAAAAAAAGAAGAAAAATTAAGGAAAATAAATAACCCGCAGCCCCAGAAAACTGTCTGCATCATCACACCCCCTGCTAGGGCTATTAGCCAGCCCTCCCCCGCGAGCAGCTCCTCAGGAACGGCGTGAGCTGCAGCTCAGCAGCTCCTGGAGAGACCCACCAGCCCAGCAACAGCCCAGCAGAACCAGTACAAACACCCACGCTGTACTGGGAGAGCGCGGCTGGGGGTCTGCTCCCTGAGAGGGCTGGTGCTCAGCAAAGGGCAAGGCAAGCACTTGGCTCCCAAGGTGTGGAGGACTGAGCTCTGCGGCCCCCCTGTCCTCTCCCTGGGTTGGGTGTGATGAGTTTTTCATTCTCTGC
>NW_008583539.1:3974-4299 GCF_000691845.1 Merops nubicus | reverse complement strand
TGAGGCACCTGAGCAGATGGTGAAAAACGTCGCCCTGACGTACGGAAATAGACTCTGTAACTCGAAAGTTATAAAGGGTGTATGTTTATTGCGCGCAGATGCACGGGGGATCGTACCACGGATGTGCATTCCCAAAGTGGCAAATTATTTCATATTTATTGAGAAAAACATTACATATTTAATTGACACCTATACATATTCATTACCTAACCCCGCCTAACCCCGCTTCGTATTATAATCAGCCTCGCTTCGTATTATAATTAGCTTATCAGTCCTTCTACGCTTGCGCAGTTTCTCCTGGTAATTATGGGCCGGGGTCTTAGAG
>NW_008583539.1:3132-3576 GCF_000691845.1 Merops nubicus | reverse complement strand
CTAGAGAAGGGTCGGTATTTGTGTTATATGGAAGATCAAACAAGCATCTGCTTTTCTTCAAACACTTCGCAGTGATCAACAAGGCAATCAGTCTTTCAGTTCTCTGTTATTTTATACAAATGGTTAACTTCATAAGTTTTTTTGGTTTGTTTTTTTTTTTTTTTTGTTTTGTTTTTTTTTGTTTTTTTTTTTTTTTTTGTTTTGTTTTGTTTTGTTTTTTTATTTTATGTTAGTTACCTTACATCTCCCCCTTTAGTGAGGTAGAATGTCAAATAGACACAGCACAACAGCCACTCCAGATGAGCGAACTCCACTCACGGCAGAAGGAAAGCTGGAGACGCAGCGGGGACAACTTCTCTCCACCATGAGAACAGCTTCTTTCTCCCCTCCAAAAGCCGAGAGCACCAGAGAGCTACGAGCCTCACGCAAACCCCTCTATTCAGT
>NW_008583539.1:0-2871 GCF_000691845.1 Merops nubicus | reverse complement strand
CTGCCTTACACCAGAAAAAAAAAAAAAAAAAACAAAACAGGTAAAAAAGAGAGCAGCTGGCTGCAGCCCTTGTCTCTCCTAAGTACTCAGCAGTTTGTCTCCCAGCAACCCTGGGGGGGGCTCCTGCTCAGTCGCCCAGAGCAACTGTTACGTGTTTTGCAGCCCTGCTTCCCAGGAAAGGCCAGACATCGCCTGGGGATGGGAAGGAGAGAATAAGTCTTTGGTTTTTTTCTCTTCATTTTGGTACTCGGCATTGCTTCACTTTTGCTTTCTAATTAAACTGCCTTTGTTTTTTGTTTTTTTTTTTTTACCCACAAGGCTTCTGTCGCTATCTTATTTTTGATTCCCCTTTTGCTCTGTGGAAGAAAGAGAGGAAAGGGGGAGGGTGATAGAGTGGCTTGGTGGGCATCACCTGCTCCGCCAGGGTTATCCCGGCACGCATGGTCAGAGTAGATTTGTTGTCAAGAGGAATACTTAAAAGTGGACATTGAAAGCTGTGTTCTACCAGGAGATGCTCTTCCACTTGCAAAGAATATGACCCAGACTTAACATTAACCCAAAGCTGGAGGGAAATTAATGGAATAACAAACCTGTCAATAGACTAAATTGCAGTAGACTCAAATGGCCACAGTTTTGTTCATGTTAAGGAACTATCAGGAACGAGTATATGGTCAAAAGGGCAGCTGGCCAGAAAAGAAAGTATTCATTTGGTGTCTGCCTGGAAGAGCTCTCAGTGGGGAAATCTGAGAGGAAAAGTCAATTTAATAACTACCTTCCTCCCTTATAAAAAACGTTTATGTCTGGGCAATTCTGTACACCTATTATTTGCATTACCTTTCATAACATTTTGAACAGATGAACTATCTTAATTTGCGAGTAGTAGGAGTATTTAGAGAGTAAAGAACCATAGAGACATGGAATAGTTTGGGTTGGAAGGGCTATTTAAAGGTCATCTAGTTCAGTTCCCCTGCTTGGGCAGTGTCATATGCAACTAGATCAGATTGCTCAAAGCCCCATCCAACCTGGGCTTGAATGTTTCCAGGGTTGTGACATCTACTACCTCTCTGGACAAACTGTTGCTGTGTTTCTTCACCTTCAATGTAAAAAAAAATTCTTCCTTATGTCTTGTCTGAATCTATCTTCTTTTAGTTTAAAACCATTACCCTTTGGCCTATCACAATAGGTCCTACTAGAAAGATTATCCCCGTCTTTCTTATAAGCCCCCCCCTTAAGTATTGCCAGGCCACAGTAAGGAGAACATGTGCTAGCATGAGTTGCCTAAATCTAAATGTGAGAGCACCCTGGGCATATTCAGCTAAAAAGAGCTTTTATAAGGTTTGAAGCAACAAGTACTGTCACATTCACTGAAATATAAAGCAATTAGAACAGACTGTGGTGTTTCTGAAAAAAGACCAGAAAAAGACCATCCCCACCCCAACCACAGAAATAGCTGGATGTAATGTCCAAGGAAACAACTGTTTCTCTTCGGGAAAAGGTTTGATTTTTCTGAGGGGGGAAAAAAAAATAAAAGCTGCATGCGTTGGGCACTAAGATGCAGTTGTTTTTAAAGATATACTTGTTAATTGTGACTTGTTTGATTATGCTTTCCTTATGACTAAGAAAATCAGTAAGATTCTCATTGAGAAGCAAAGTGAAGACATAAAGTAGCTCAATATAAATTATAACAATAGTTGTAATCAAGGTAAGAATACAAGTCTGGCCGGTGCTTTTTCTCAGAACAAATCAGATAATTATTTAAATCCAGCTAAGAGCTGAGTGAATAAATGAACAGATGAAAGGACTGTTGAAGGAAACACAAAATCTGTTTTATTGTCCAGATATAAATGATGGAGATACCCATGTAGGCTTTTCTTCAGTATCCTGTGTTGGAAATGTTTTCTTGGTTCCTTGGAGAAGAGATCTCTGTCTGAATGATGGATTTTTTAATGATCTGTGAAGCTGTTTGTTCTTCTCCTTTCTCTTTGGATTGACCTCGAATTTAAGGCTGTTAAAATAAATGTCCATGTTTTGCCAACATCTTTGGCTAAAGAAGTAGGGAGGGTTTTGTCGACTGTAATAAACAAAAGACACACGTAAAGAACAAGCAATTTGCCAGTGTCTGGAAGTTACTGATGTTTGTTTGTTTCCCCTCATTTGTCCCCTTTTATTATGTAAGCAGGTTTGGCTCTGAAAAATTTCTGTAGGTGAAATTACTTATTTGTGAAAACAATGTCAAGTGGATTGTTTGGGCAGATACATTAGTGATTTAAAACCAAAATGTGGCCATCAGCATAATCAGTTTGAAATAAAAGGTGCAGCAAAGATGTCTTAGTTTCCTCCTCCCACATTTACCTTGTTTGAGTTGCTAATTTAATCACTAGTGCTGAAGCAAAGGCTCAAATTGTTAGTGGAAGAGGAAACTGTCTCCCACTGAAGTTGTTAAATTTGTGTTTGATTTGGAAGTAAATTACTTCACAACAGAAGTGGTTGGGGGCGCTCAGTAAAGCCATTTTATACAGACCAGGTATGTGAATGTAATGAAGATCTGCAGCACTAAGAGCCCATGTAACAAAGTTTTGGTTTTCACTGTCTAAAGAGGGTTGTTTTATCAGTTTTGTGCACAGCTTTATAAAATGCACAGTTATCTCAAGATAAAAACGCATTCCAGTTTTACTACTGTGGTATCCTCCGCACTTGCCTTATGACTGACTGTCTTTGATTTGAGTTGCAGTAGAATTGATTTGTCTTGTATTGCCCATATGTTTATTCTAGGAGAAAAAGTTTTTGAAGACTGAAGGCAAGGCTTTGGTCGACTGTAGGCAACAGATACTGTTGAATAGCAGTGCCTGAATCATAGAATCATAGAATCAT
>NW_008583538.1:119420-138894 GCF_000691845.1 Merops nubicus | reverse complement strand
CGGGGCGGAGGTGCTGCCGCCCCGTCGAGCAGGACACCCCCACCCCTCCAACCCCCCCGTTTTCGGGGCCCTTCCTAGCGCGCAAGGTGTGTTTTGAGGATTGCTGTTGCATCTCGTTCCCACCCGGCAATGCTTAATAGTGAAGAAGGAAAAGGCTGCGGCAGTGTTTGCTGGGAAGCACCCCTCAAGGCCTTGCAGCATCCCCAAAACCCCAATGCTCAGGTGACAGGGGTGCTAAGGCCTTAAAAATATGTCACTGTTAGTCCCCAAACATTCCTCACACCGTTCGTCAACCCAGGGACCCAAAAGGCAAAACAGCTGTGAAAATTTTTGTTCCATGCAACACCAGTTAAAAACACTTTTTAAATAATAATAATAAAAAAGGTTAGAAACAGCTGAAATGTCTAAGAAAGAGGTCTAAAAATAAGTTACACATTTTTTTCAAGAAAATTTATGGTCGGATCTCATTGCAGGGTTTCTAGCTGGTTTGAGGACAAGCTTTGAATATTAAGATCCCCCGCAGGACTTAAACTATTCCCCTGCCATGAAGCGCTGAGGAAAAATCCTGAATTCCTAACGGCTCCCTGCTTAGGTCACCGACGTTATCGCGAGTGTTTACAAAGATACAAGGTAAATTATTGCTTTGCTTGAAGAAAAAAATAACACAGTTTCCTCTTTCAGCCTCTGGCGAGCCGGGGATAAAATGTTGCTTTCCGCTGGGCTGATGACACCCAGTGACATCAGTGGAGTTTCTCACCTTTACACTTTGTGATCAGTAAATCACGCAATGTTTTCCCCCCTGCGACCCCGAAGCGAACATCAAATCTGTCCCGGCACTTACCACCACCACCGACAGCAACGGAGCCTGGCGGTGGTTTTGGTGTCAGGAGTCAGTGCCGGGTTCATTTACACTCCTGGTATTCATGTGCAGCAGTGTGAAAAACGGGGACTGGGAACAGTCAGTAGCTTCTGGCTGCTCCACCTGTTAGCACAGTATCAACCCCCAACTAGCATGTTTTACATATAAATATCAGTTTGTTTAACCGACAAAGCAAGTAAAATATTCTCATATTTCTAGACACAGGTCGAAGCGGAACAAATAAAAACTAAACTGGCAGGCAGAGACATAGGGGGAAAAAAAGCCTTAGAGAAGCTTTTCACTCGATGTGTTGCAGTGCACGAGGTCTTGACCACTATGAATAAAAACGATCTCCAGGTGAGTGAAGTGCTATTCTGAAGAAAGCAGCCACGTCGATTTCGTCTTGGGTTACAAAGTGTGTATGTGTGATGCACTTCTAGAAGAGTATTATTTCCTGAATGAAAACTTTACAAAAGTGCAATTTAGAACTGCTTAATAAAGCAATTGTGAGAACACGACGTGAGACTCTATAAAAGCATTTTACTACAATTTCTTGGCTGTTCCCGTGGAGTTAATTGCTTCCACCCCTAATCCTCTAGCGCTGGACTGAAAGTGCCTTCCAGCTCCCCAGATTTTTAAGCCTGGGTGTAACGCGTAAGCGTTCAGCTTCCGTCGAAAATGCGGGTTTAAGAGCATTGGGAAGATTTCTCCGCGTTTTACAACTTAAAAAGCCTCGAAACTTCATTCTATGTGCTGCAGGCTGTGTGAGGCCGGGGCTGCGGCAAGGGACGCGAGGTGGCAGCGCTGAGCCTCTTCTGCCAGACGTGGGAAAACGTGGAGCTAGCGAACCCGGGCTTGATTTTTTTTTTTTTTTTTTTTAAATTATTACTAGTAGTATAATTATTTTCCCCCGATGGTTTTACTGAGCAGCATAGCGCTGCAGGTTTCTAACTGAAATTCGGTAGGTTTGCATGAAAAAGAGACATTGCTGACATACTCACCTGTACCCCTCTGAAGCCCGTTATGATTGACCACAAACCTCATCAGGAGGGTTTAAGGGCATGGTCATGAATAAAACCATTCTCACAGGTATGGCTGAGAACCTGGAGTTCGCCTTGCACACGAAGCAAGAGCATGTTTCCAAGGGCTTGTTCTGAGACAAAGCTTCTGGACAGTCTGCAGCAGTACTGGGGGCTACAAGCCTTGCTTCAGGGTTTTCTGTGGGAATCAGACCACAGTCCCTACCGGTTGAAATGTCTTAAGAACACGCAGATTTAGCCCGGCAACAGATTTTTTTCCCCCCTCTCTCTCTTAATCTGAGGATTACTAGCGCTCAGGTTTATTTAACTGCAGCCCTTGCAGTTGATCTTTTCCACACCCCCAGCTCTGTAGGCTGTGAGAAATGCTTTGGAGTAGACTCCGACTGAGCTTTCAGGAGGTAAACCTTCCCTCCCATGAAACATGTTCCTTCATGCTCCTGTCGGCACGGAGCTCCTCTCTTCCTTGGTGGCACACTGCCTGGGCAGCGAGCATAGCCAGCAGGGAAGGGGTCCTGCTGCACACCGAGGTCCTTCACTTGCAGGTGGCAAGGCCACAGCAGAGGGACACCTTCTCCACCATCTTTCTGTTGGCTATTTTGATACAAGGAAAACGAAGTTGATGAGATACTTGCCATTGGGGGAGGGGGGAAAGGAGAGTAGGGGGAAAAAAAAAAAAAAGCCCTGGATTTTAAAATAACAGGATGATAGTGAATATTGGTGATCAAAGATGTGTGTGCTTAAGCACTGGATGTGTAAACTGAGACATGAAAGCAAGCCCTCCTTCTTCAGACTGCTTGCAAGAAGAAAACTCCATTGTACAGTTGCATCACTCTGATTCACAGAGTACCTTTATTCAACGTGATTCATAAACACTTTGAACTCTCCCCGACAGCTTTGTGGAGAAGAACTTTTATTACTGGGAAGTGTTTTATAGAGGACATTATTTACTTAAGAGTGAAAATCTGTTGCCTAAAGTTGTATGGTATTTTTTCCTTCAAAACTGTCTATTCACTTAGATTTTACTTGAATACAAGCCTTCACATAGACACCCGGTGGCCTTGTTATGAGAACACCAAGACTTTTCTAGCTCATTTAATACAATAAGTAGGTAAGAAGCCATTTGCGTATACATATTTATATTAATTCAGATGTTAATCACATATATGGAAATGCTTGGTTTGGGAAGGCAGAAACACCTCTCCAGAGACTTTTAATAAGAAAATATGATAATACCTTCTACACTTCATCCACTTTGGTGATGTTTTAAGTTTAAACTTGTTCTCTAAGAGTAACACAAGTTCAGAAAGCTCTGTTTAAAAAAAAAAAAAACAAACCAAAAAAAAAAAAAAAAAGAAAGAAACTTGGAAAACACATTGTTTGCATTTACTTAAAAGGAGGATTGCAAATCCTATCCAATCCTATAAGCTTTAGTAAACATTTTCCCTTTAAAAAAAACCAACTTCATATAAGAAAAGCTTTTACTTCATGTTTAAAGCTGCTTTGGCAAGGCTTTTCTGCAAAGTGAAAAGCAACATAGCCACAAGGTTGGAGAGGAATTACCGGTCTGCTGCATATGTAGCAGGAGATTGCATATTCATGAGCTGCAGCTGCCGTGAAGGCCACTCCACCAAGGGTAGCCCAAGAGGAGAGGGAGCGGCGGCTGCAGCCAGCCCTCTGGCAGGGCTCAGCCTTTCTCCCCGCAGGAGGGCTGGGGAAGGAGCACCCCACGCCTTCGGAACGTGCTCCTCTCTTTGGCCCCTTCCCCTCCCTCCCAGCCGCCTGCACGCGTCCTTCTTGCTCGCCCTCCCGGGCCTCCTCCTCCAAGCTTATCGCTGCCGCCCTCCTAACGCTCAGCTCATCTTTTCCTGCCATCTCTACCCACGAGCAAACAGCTGCAAGCAGACAGTTCAGCAGAAGCCCACATAGTACTAAGAATGAAGTAATATTTCTGCCCACTTCCACAACAGCATGATGTCACCCAGACTTTAGCATCATTGATAAGATGGAGCTACAAAACCACGGTGCATTCAATTAGATTTGGTTTTGAAGACCGTGTAGTGGGATGTTGCATGCCACCTCATTCAGTGTATGAATGACTCCTTGTCTTATGCAAAAAGTTGCTTACACTTAGTATTACTGTAAAGGAGGCATAAGATAATCCCTGTGCACACAGGAAAAAGGGGGTTCTAAAGTGAAAGTCCAAAGCACTTCTAACTCGTTTCTTGTAAGACCTTTTCTAGAGTGATATATTCAAGGTAATTAAATTTTTAAAAATAAAAATATCTTAGGATTTAGTTGTGTTTTTTTTTTTTTTTTTTTTTTTGTAAACTCTGGATTATTCATGGATGCTTGTCCACAGGATTCAACTCTAAGTAAAGAAAATTCCTTTGGCAACCTGCGGACAGGGGGGGTGACCCACTTGCTCAAAGGTGGTTCTGGCAGAGGTAGACAAATTCTGGAGCAGCACCTGACTTTTGACTCACCAGAAAACTGTCACCCAGGCAGAGCCAGGGCTGGTGTGTACCAGAACAGCCTGTGGTCGATAACACTGTTTATTGCTCAGAACAGAACGGTGGAGGTAATAACTGTGATTATTTTAAATGTCTTTAATTTTAGGATCTCCTGAGGCATGGAAATAACTGGGACTAAAACCAGCAACATCATGCCACTGAGATCAATCTTAAGAGTGGCCTGTCATTTCCTGATATTTCAACTTTAGGCAACACTCAGTGGTTTTTTGTCATAAAATTGCCTTTGTACTGAAAAACTTATCCTTTCATTCAGCCTTGTAGTCTTCAGATGCAACAGATTAATTTCTGTCAAACAAATTTTACTTAATGTAACTTTTCTGATTTGGGGCTTCTGATGCACAGGTCTAAAAAGCAACAGCAGGTTCTGGTGGAAAGATGCAAGATATATTTTAATTTAAAATGAGTAAGAGAAAAAAAAAAAGTAGTTTTCTTACCATTTTTCTTCCTTTTGTGCTCAGGACAGATACGTCTGGCTTTCTTCCTGGTTTCCTTCCATATAATTGTTCTTAATGATGGTGGTGGTGTGACAATTAGTAAGTAGATTTTTTTAAAAAATGATTTTCTGAATAAAGTGCTCAAATGATACCACTCTGTACTTGCCAGTGTCTTTTGTACTGCCTCTGTCACCTACCTTGCTTATGCTGCTTGTGCAGAATTAGGTTATTAGTTTAATATTAAATATTAATATTTATTTCAAAAATAAGTATATTTTCAAAAACTTGTTTTCTCTGAGAGTTGTACCTTTTTGAACAGAGTCTCAGAAAAAAGGTGGTAGAGTTCTGCACTACCCTGTGTAATCCTGATCTAGCTGGTACACTCAAGAATCCTGTATATGAGTAATCTCAATGATGTGCAGGTGTGCTCAAGTGAGGCAGGATGTCTGAATTTGCATTGCTTTATAAGGTCTGTCTTTAAGTTTTATTAATTACTATCAGAAATAGCAAATTGTCTTTATGGAACTTAAGGTAGCTAGAATACTATACACTGTTTCATAGTACAAGAATCAGGCATTTTCCATGTATTATTCCAAAATTTGAACCTTCAGTTCACATGTTTCACCATATACAAAGTCTAGTGTTCCATCTAAATATAAGAAATGAATTAAAAAAACATGAAGTGTTGGCTTTTGCTTTATGAAACTGCTGATTTATCAAATACTGCATAAGCAAATGCTAGTATATAGCAATTTTGTGGATTATAAATACACCAGTTGAAAAATGGGTAAAATATTGCATTCTGCTAATCAAAGCTCTTGCACAGAATTATTATCTCCTAAATAGCCCTTAGTTTTGTTTATCAGGCTTGCCTTTGGAATTTGAGATGTAAATCTTGTTGATATACAAGAAAATATCCCTGTATTCAGGAAAGACTACTCACACCCATTTAGTCTTACTCCCATTTAATTGAAAGGAATAACACCTGACTCTGGGATGACTTTCCCAAGTTAATAGTCTGCTCAGAACTATTAAGTTACACAACTACATAGCAAATAAGATGTTTTAAAATGGCCTTACAAGCTAGCTGTCTCCCAAATAATACAGAGTGTTGGCATTTAGACCAGCTTTGCTCAGACTTCAGTGCACCTGCTTCCACCAGGAGCCTGAAACCTACTCCCTCACACACTCCTGCTTGTAACTGGTCTTTGTGGAGACTCTGAGGTGGCAGGTGATGCTGCTGGTTGGGTGAGGGGTTGCTGCAACACTCCCCCACCCCCCCACGCACACTGTTTTAACCTCTGGGCTGGAATGAACAGCAGTTGCCCATATATTCCCCAACTGGGGGGCTTTGAGGGACTTATTTTGTCTCAGTGCTGGTCTTACAGTTTTCCTCACACTCTCACCCCCATGTCACAAAGTACCTTCTTGTGCCTCTCCTGGTGTGGTAGAGATGTTACGTGGGTCAGAGTGAGGATGTTTCACCAGGGTGGAAGTAACAAGGATACAAGACTGAATTTTGTGTATTTTATACCTGGGTTGTCAGTAATGCTCATTCCAGAGATGTACAACTGTCAAGGAACACCTCTGAGGCACCACAGCATGTTGCTAATATGAGCACATGCATATGCACAAGCATTGTAGAGAAGACTTCTGTGTATGATCTTTTCTCCCTTTATATATAAAACGGAGAAAAAAATCGCTGGCAGAAACAGGTAGTGAGGAAAAAAAAATCCCCTTCACTGGGGAAAAAAACCAGTATTTAGAGTACAGAGCTAAAGGAGACAGAAGAATATCAAGTTCTTATAGAAATAGACACTGGAGACACTTGTTTTTTAGGACAGATGTACAGTGCAGACTCTGGTGCAGTGTAAGAATACCTGAGCTATCTGCAAATGAGCCATCTTAGGTACCAGAAACAGTAGTAGGTGCTTTTATATTTTCACCCTGGGTTTATGCATCACATCAGCTGGGATTCAAGGGTGGCTCCTGTTCTCCAAGGTGTTTATAGAGCAGCTGGGAAGGGGCTTGGCACAGGTATGTCCTGCTCTGCCCTTGCCCCGCTACTCCTCTGGGCACAGATCTGCTCGCAGCTCCTTCTGAGAGTGAAGGCTCCAAAAAGCAGGTGCCGGTGTTGGTTCCTTTGCATAACTTCACCAGCCCACAGCTTCTCATGTCCTGAAGTTCCTGCTTCCCTGCTCTCAGCCTCAGCGTTCCTCTAACACAGCTTCTGCACTAATTTGTTTTTAATTGTGTAAAGGAAATTTAAACAGCATTCACCCAGCACATAACTCATATTCAGTCCAACATTGCAAAAACCTACCTATGGCAAGATTATTGATTTAATTTTCAGAATCACATGGAGCAAGTGAGCAGATAAATTGCCTACCTACTGATGAAGATAAAAATCATCCATCATTTACACTGTCTCAAGCAATCTATTTCTCTTTTTCCATTTTCTTATTCTAGACATATAATACCATCCTTACTGCCATAAATGGGAGGAGCTCTGCTGCTCTTACATAGATATATGCTGATGTATTTTGTAATCCTGTATACTTCACGTCTGTATTCAGTAACTGAGGTTTCAAAATGTGTATTGCTGTACATCCTGGTGTTAAATAGCTTTGAAGACATACTGGGAGAGCAGAAGTGATGTCTGGCTGCTCTTTGGATCATTCACAGATTTAGAAGTAAATCCAGCCATGAAAGGGTACCTAACACTCGACAATCTCACAGCCATGGTGAGCCTTCAACTCAGACATTTGTATTTACAATTTTTTGCCTGCAATTTTTGTCCTTTTAGAACATAGGGCAACAGCACTATATTAAGCACACACTGACAGAAGCAGTGGAATCTGTTGCTTAATGAGGGCTGTAATATTGCATGCATACATAAACTGCCTGTGTGTGATATGCCATTACTTAAATGAGAAGCTTGCATAGCTGTCACTGTCATTTGTAACAGGGACAAATTATAGCACAGGTACACTATGGCAGGGCAGTTTTTCAGGTTTGGTTAATGCAGTAGAGGATAGCATCTAGCTGGAGTAAAAAAAAAATCAAGCCCCCGTATTCAGACAGCTCCTTATTTACTATTTTAGTTTCTGATTCTTCAAATCAACTTGAAATTACGTGGTCCAGTTGCACATCTGGGAAGTCTACCCAGGGCTGTCGAGCCTCAGGTGCCTCTTAGGCAGCAGTGCTCAGTTGCATCCTCCCACAATAAAGCAGGAAAACATCTGGCCAGTTTGGGGAGCGGGACCCCACCGTCCTGCACCCAGAATGGCAGCTGGTCCCCCACCAGCTCAGGGATCTTCCTGGCCACAGCGAGCAGGCATTTCCTGGGTGCTTCCC
The DNA here is from genome assembly GCF_000691845.1 of Merops nubicus. Lineage (NCBI taxonomy): Eukaryota > Metazoa > Chordata > Aves > Coraciiformes > Meropidae > Merops > Merops nubicus. The sequence continues at coordinate 130,673 of NW_008583538.1, read as the reverse complement.
AGTGCACTTCTTGGGTGCTCTTCAGAGCAACCTTCTGCTTCCCGGGGTTTGCCATCCGCTCCCGAGCAGGCAAAGCAGCGCCCGAGCACTGCGTGTGCCATGAGACACCTCTCTTCTTGTGTAGTTTTTCTAGCCTAAAAAAAAGGGGAGTTGTTACTCAGGAGCTGTTGGTGATGCCGTCAAGGGGAAAAAAGTGATTGCTGTAGCTACTGGTATGTTTGCTTATATTTATATTATATTTTTGTTCAAAAGCATAGAAAGCCTTGCAAGGCCTTTTGCAGCCCTGAAGGCAATTTGCTTACAGAGTGCTTTTCCTCTCCATCTGAAACAAACATTTTGATGACTTGTTCTGTCCACACTGGTGAGATACAGCCACATTTATTCAACTTCTTCTCTCTTCCAAAGCAGGAAAACTCTGTAGCAAACTTGACATGAACGAGAAAAACAAATCTGCTGTATCCAAGTTTTTCCTTATTATTTCCTCTATTATTTACCAAAAGAAAAAAACCCAAACCAAACCATCAACAACAGTTACTCTGCATTTATCACAGTGACTAGTAGAAAGCATGTGATTCGGATGGTAAGCAGCAATTTACAGATGGCCAGGTGCAATCAACATATCTAATCTTATCATGCATTTGTTTTATTCGCAGCTGCAACAGTTGGTGTCAGTTAATAGGTTACCAACCATGAAGTGTATTTATTTCCTTTTATCCTGCTTTGGGGCTACAGAATTGATTTATAAACTGGCCTAGCTGTTGAATTTATGTTTAATTTTGTGTGTGTTTTTTTTTTTTTTTTTTTTTTTTTTGTTGTTGTTGTTTAGTTTGTGCCTTTTCAGAGGAAAATGAAAATGTCTTTCAGAGAATGCATTTTGGTTTAGTTTGATCCATTCCTTTTTTTTTCTAGGGATTTAGAAACTTTAAAACCACCTGTTCTCTGGGTTTCTAATCTAAAGTAGACCACAAGTTATTTGTCAAGTATACTTTTTATTTTTATTTTTTTAAGAATGATCTATCATTGATTGAGGACTCAGTTTTTGCCTGTTCAGTTCCATCATGTCATGTGGCAGATTCACTATCCCTTCCAAACAATCAAATGCTGTATATATTAATTATATATAATAATACTATAATCTTAAAATCTCTATAAGCATATTTTATATAATAGTAATTTAAGAAAAGTATTAAGTTATCTTCTTGGCTTTACAGCTCATACTGTGGATGTATAGATATAAATACAGAGGTAAACTAACCACGTAACCTCCAAAGCTCTCCATATTCTGCTACAAAATTAAAGAGCCTGTTTAAAATAAAATACTAATGAGCCTTTATATATATTTTGCTTACATGTATCTTCAAAACTGCTTCCCAAACAAAGGAGTTTTAATAGTGAAGAGTACAGCTATTAGCACACATCGCTGTGTGTAAATCGGGTATTCTCGAAGGTAATGAAATTGCACACGTAGGTAAGTTTAACAAAAAAGAGAAATAAAGAGACTAGAATCTCAGATTTTGGTCCTGATTATGATTTTAAAACACATGACCAGCAATGTCTTATCATTAGCATAGAGCAGCATATATGCATAGTAATTGGCAACCATTAAATATATGAATTTAATGGACCTGAACAAATAATTGCAGGGAATAATTTGCCTATTCAGATTAGCCCCTGTCTCTGCACACATTGTTTTGAGGTACATTGGAATTCCCTCTAAATTTTTATTCTGAATTACATTTTCTCTTTTTAACACATTTTTGTGGACCTGATAGATAGATCCTAGCACTGTATTTGTATTGCTGTATAAAACACTGAAAATACATCTTTGTTTAAAAAGCCTATTAGTAGTTCTTCATAGACTGAGAATATAATGTGAAGGCTTAAAAACATTTTGTAATCTGATATAAATAATGACTGGATGCCTGCCAAGATTTTGCACAAACAGGCCTTTTCTCTCCCCTGGTCTGCCTGTGAAGGCTCTGGCGTTCATGCTCATTCTTATTCCTCACCCTATAATTTCAGGTGGGAAGACTCCTCCAGGTAAGGCTAAAATCTTTCCAGATATCTCATCAGTCACTCTGTCACCAGGGTTGGAAACAGGATTATCCAGACTGATTAATAAACTGTAAAAATGTCTGAACTTACAGTTAGGCAAATAAGGCCATAATAGCAGCTTATGGAGCTGTTGTTGGAAGGTGAAACCACTGCCCTGCCTGATTAACTTGCTAAATTTGAACTTTCAGAGACTGAAAGTTTGAATAGTTGACTGCTTATGCTCGGTTACACATGCTAATTCCTGTCTAAAGCAGAAGACACTAATGCCTTTCTGCTTGTCTGCCTGTTGTAAGGTCTCATACCTCGTGCTAAGGGAGGTGACTGTGTGCACCACAGCGTGGGGACGAGGGACATTTGGCCTCATGTCACTAGCGTGGGGCTCGACTCCTGGGTAACCTGCCCAGGCTCTGGCTCTGCTCTTTCCCCAGTGCCCATCAAGGTGATTTCGGTGTTGATACTGAGAGTGGTTTTACCGGAGAGCCAAGCAAAGAAGAAAATTGTGGGAGGGAAGTGCTGTGGCAGGAGGACATTTAGGCAAACACTGCTGTTCTCTGCCCAGCTCAGTCTGTGGAGCAGTACACCCCAGGGAGAAGCTCAGGGCACCAGAGGTTTCCATCAGCCACACACCAAAGGGGAGCCAACTGCAAGAACACAGGAGCACTACGATTCCCAGCCAGGCTGCTCCCCATTGGAGAGCCACCTCTTCTCTGGGGGCTGGAGAACGATGCTGGAGTCTGCCTGTTCTTGTGACATCTGCTTGCCAGCCAAGGCACATATCTCAGCATCTGCAACACTTGGGTTATGTTTTCACTATTTTTCTTTTTTCCCCAAAGCAAGGAGAGTTAGAACCTTTTGGCTGGTTGCCAAGCAAATGCTGAACTTCACAAGCCATCACAGGCCTCTGGGAATCAGGATCCTACACACTTGCTTGTTACATTACTATTTTTGACTGCAGTGGTCTGAAGACTTTGTAAAAGGTAATCCACTGGAGGAAGATTTGGTCTGAGGAAGTGCAGGTTCATACAATTTTCTTTAGAAACATAGGTGAGTGCACAGATGAAATGGGTACAACGCTGGGGAGAAGTGGTGCTCTCTGCCAGTTCCAAGTGCAGAAAAAACCACCAGGTACTAAAGTGCTTATCCTTCCCTTTGTGCCTACCTATCTTTTACTGCTTGAACGTGGGCAACTTTCTAATCTGAGGCAATACTTCACAAAACTGCCTAATCTCATGTATTCTCTATGGAGTGTTTTATTTTGTTTTTACCTTTCATAGTGCAGAGCACAGTCTGACTCCTAACATCGTGTAGTCAGTCCTCAAAGCCCACACTCCACTGTACTGGCAGCAGTGACCTTGAGCTCACCTGGCTTTCCTGTGCTATGTATGGGACTTCTGTTTTTTTCTCTTTTACTGTAGAGGTATTTTGTCCCTGGGAGTTCATCAGTTCAGAACTTATATCCTTTATCTTCAGTAATCTTCTCTAGTCAATCTGAAGGCTTCCTGCAAATTTGTCAGTTCAGAACTTGAAATAGAATTGGATTAATTTTCCTATTTAATGACTAAGCACACCATTATTTTGATAATGACAGTTCAGGCACCCAAGTAGTAATTACTCCTGACAGCCTACAGGTGAGTGCATCCAGCTCAGAATACCCTCCTAAACCTGTGTGCTGGCAGGCTTTAGAGAAAGCAAACAAAACTGACATTTTTTGCCCTCACAGAATATTATTAATTCTTCTATAATCCTTACAGAAGGACTATTCTGTTGAAAAATAGCGTCCAGATTTGAGACGTCATCTTCTGTCTCTTTGCTTGGGAGGGCTGGGGTGTTTGTGAGGAGGCATAAGGAAAGATCTTTCCTTCCTTTATCTATTAAGAGATGCCTAGATTTTGAGCCTTAAAAAGAACCTTGCCAGTCTCAGATGCTGTCTCTGAAGCAATTGAGAACTTAAGCATCAGCCTCAGTTGAGGGAAGTGAGTTCTGTCACTTAAAGGATGCAGGAGCTTCACTTTCCATTCATGGCAAACCTGTTTGAGAGATCTTTCCTCCTGGATGCCTCACCATTGGTTGCCCAAGGTAGCATGTAGGAGAAAACATGGCTTTCAATGGGCTATAAAATCTAACAAACCTTACAAATATCCTACAGTAGGGACTCTTCTCTTTGTGCTCCAGACTTCAGGCTTCATACTGTCAGCAAAAGTTCCTCTGCTGGAAATAGGCTCGGGCAGGGAAAGACAAGATGAGCCCCTGGAGCTCATCTTTCAGTTTTGGCACTTACAGGTCTAAATCCACAACACACTGAAGGGACAGAAGATGCCATTGGTACCTTTGGTACAAACAATCATAATAACAACAGACTTTTCCAAACAAGATTAGATCAGAGTGTTAACAGGAAAGGTCTTTGATCCTCATCAGTTTGGGTAGTGTAACGCACAGACGGAAGTAAATGGTGGATGAGACAAATACACTCTTGCCTTTACAAAAATGTATTATGGCCAAGCAACTCAAAAGCTGCATTAGATAAGATAAAAAATTCTCTAGAAAAAAAAAAAAAAAAAAAAAAAAAAAAAAGAAATATTTAAAGGCCAGTCAAGTATTTGATAGAGTGCCACATAGGAAATTATTAATTAGACTGGAGAAGATGGGGAACTTTTGTGAGGTTAGTGAGGCACCAGGTCAGGGAGATAAGCTCTGAGGGCTGCTGAAAAGGGAAGGTTTGGGCAGGAGGGAAGCTTATAGTGAAGTCGTACAAGGATTGGTCTTGGCATTGCTTTTATTCAGTATTTTTGTTAAATTCTGTTTGGCAGCACAATAGGAAGATCTGCTCATAACACAAAGAGGCACTACTAGTAGAGAGGAGGACTGGGATAACATACAAGGAGAACTGGATTACTGCATGAACAGGGCAGGAGAAATGGAATAAGGAAGTACAAAGTGCAAGTTCAAGCTGGTGCAGATTATCAGTAATCTTTGTTACTGTGGGATAAGTGCACAGTGGTCATAAATGACAAAGGCAGATGGAGTACTCTGGGTATACAAGTCTGTCACAGCAAGATTATCATCTATCGAGGTGCTGCAGCCACAGAAAGCCAAAAATTTAATAATTTCATAAATTCTAATGACTCTAAGATCCATTTAGGATTTTTTAACAGAGGTTATGGAAACTATTAATACTATCACACAAGGCCCTGGTAAGATACTGGTGAAAAAACTGGGTTACTAGTCATCTGTTTTCAAGAAAGATAAATTCAGGCCAGTATGAGTTTAGAGAACAGTTATTCTACAAGGGATCAGGGAAATCTGATGTATGTATGGAGGCTAAAAAAAGATTGCCTTCTTTGTTTGGCAGACTAAAGGTAGAGAGGGGATTGGACTTCTGCCTAATTAAAATAAACAGCAAATAGGGAAAACAGCTCTAAAACAGCTAAGTATTAAGAATGGGATTATCAAAAGATTAAATGTCTATAAAACTGCTATGAGCAAATTGAGAAGTAGTTATTAAATCCAACGTTCCACATGATGAAAGTATGTGGAGAGATCAGGACTATTTAAAACATCATTTAAAATGGCAGCCCAGCAAGGTTTAGAGTGTATTAGTAAAACATGTCTTTAATTTCAACCTTAAGTTTTGCATTCTGTAAAAAATGTTTTTACACACTTACTTAAACTATACATTTTAAATAAATAACAAAACAGTTTTTCTCTTGCCAGACAGTATGGTACCATTCCTGGTGTTGCAGCAGCCTTCAATGGTCAAGAAGTGAAAATCCAGGGACAAGCTGCAGCCCCAGACTGGATGGTGCTTCCTCAGCACGTCCTGTGCCCTGGCCAGCCACCTGTCCAAAGCTGCAAGAGGATGAAACACCATCAGTCACTCTGGAGACAGAATGAGCAGAGCCTGGTGGGCAGCTCCTGATTTTCCAAAACACTGAACGCCAGACCTCAAAGCCCAAACACATGTGAACTTCAATATTTCAGAAATTCATAGCTTGGTCACATTATGACAGATTTCCACAGTGGTGCAGTTCTTTGGGCTACAAGGTTTCCAGTCCATGCTTCAAAACAGCAGCTTCCCAACAGAGCTGCTTGTAAAATGTAATGGTGGACAAGACAGGTTCTTCCTTTCTCATAAGATCCAAATGGACTTAACCAAAAATTTTGAATAAAATGCCAGCTGTAGCCATGAAGCCTTTCAGCCTAAGTAGTGTTAAATTTTGCAACAATAAAATTATAAAGAACAGCATCTCATAGTAAGAGAAGAGCTGTTAATTCATAAATATTGGAATAAGTTATTTTTACACTAGTTAAGATTAATTTCATAATGTCACTCAGAAGCACATTTTTAAATGGATAGTTATTATTTTCATAATATGGTAAATATGCACAGTATTATTTATACATTCATGCATGTTATATTTCAAATCTAGAATTTCAGTCTCTAATTTGATACTCAATTGATTAAACTTATTACCAAATAAATAATAATAATTATATAGCAAACTCACCAATAAAAGCTTGATCAAGGCCCACGGAGCTAAGCAGATCAAACTAGAAAAATAAAATAAAATAAAAAAAAATTCCACTTCCAAATATTCAAAGACTTGGATCAGCATCCCCTGCCTCTCTGGGATCCTTGGTCGATACAGATGTGCCAACCCACATGGGACTGGGGCCACAGCTGTAAGTGTTGTGTTTCAGCCATTGGAGATTTAGTCCATTGACATCAAAACCAGGATTCTGTAGTTTATGAGCAACAAGATGGAGAAACGTGAATGAACTTTCAGGAAAATGGTTAACAGCAATCAGAGAAACCTCTTTCTAGAAAAGTGTTTTAAGACGTATTTTAAGCAACTGCTTAAACACCTTATTTTATTTTTTTTTAAAGTTTGTGAGTTGAGGATTCTGTTACTTTTGAAACCGTTTTGTTCAGTTTTTCAACTCTTCCAGAAAGGAAAAGGAGATAAATTCAAAACGAATGTTAATTGCATCTAATAGCTCAACTAGAAGAACTGGTTGAGCTTCATTTGCTGATCTTTTAATTTTTTAAAAAACATTTATTATATTGTTGTTTAGCGTACTTTATATTTTCAGATAAGATCAGAGATATGCTGCATTTTGTGTTGTGTCCAAGACACAGAAACAGGATTCCCATTCTCAGACTGTAGAGCAAGGAAATACTGCACATAAAATCGTGGCCCTGTAAAGCCAATGGGAAAAGATAACTACTACTACTCTTTTTAGGTTTCAAAACAGACTGGTACAATTTTATTTCCCCCTCAATGAGATTTCAGTTCTATTTTCTTTTGGATTGAGCTGTATTTCATTTACCAGATAGAAGGAGAAACAAGTAATTTTGAAGGGCCATATAAAACTGTAGAAACCATTAAACAGGATGATATTGCAAATTTAAAGCAAAAGCCCATAAGCTGTGTGTGACTGTAAAGCACTTTCACATGGCTCGTGAAAGAGCTCTGGATTCAGATGCACATCTGCTAAGTGATGTGTGCTCGGTATGTACTTAAAATAATTGCATTAGAGTTCTTCTGGGTGGGTGAGAGTCCATCAGGCACAGCTTCCTGCTTCCCAATGGCAGATGCTGATGGAAAACAAGGTATTTCCAGAGATACATCCCCCTAGACCTAGCAATCAGCAGTTTGCTCATCCCACATGGAGAGCAGTGGGTTCGCCTGCTTGCATTTGTGTCTCAGCATAAATTGTAAATGTATTTACCCCCACCAAAAAAGGTGGAAAGTTCCTGGGTGAAGGATGAACTAGAGAGTGAAGGGCATCGGGTGCACAGTCTTTATCTGCACAGCAGCCTCCAGCGCTCCGGGCACTCAAGTCTGAGCTTGTCTCTGTGTGTGCACTGTTAGCCAGGAGCTGTGCGTGGGATGGGCCTATCAAAAATCCACGTACATGTACAGAAGATGGTCCTCTAGATGTTACCTTCTGGTGCACTTGCACAGAAGAAATGTTTATTCTTTTATACAGGAGCTTAGGCACACTATCTTCTTTACAAGCATACACAATTTAAAAACCTAAATCATAGCGGTTGCCTTCAGCAGCTATATTGAAACCAGTTTTAATCATCTTAATCCTTCTGAGTAATAATACTATACAAGTAAATTCATGGCTTCAGAAGAGTGAATTATGCTGTGTGTAGTATAAAAGTGGTATACACTTGCAAGCACTCTTACAGCTCAACAGTAAAACAAGTCACAAATCTGCATTTCAAATGGTTTCCATTAAGCTCGCAAACGAACTGATGATTTGGTTAATTCTAACGAAGTGACTGCATTGCCACAGCTTCACAGGTCCCCACAGACCAAACAGGAGACCTGCATCACAGTGTGATTTATTGCCCTACTTATTCTAGAATGTCAGAAAGATTATTTGCAGAGAAAGCTTGCTAAAGCTCATTAAAAATACATATTTTAGTGTTAGGAAAGCTAAGCTGACATCCAGGGTAGGGGAAGCCCTGTGTCCAGAGAGAAGGATTGTGCAGGAGGCTCTAACAAGTTTGCCTGCAGTCAAGCCAGGCTCTCAGGGCGTTTTCTTTGGACCCTTTGGTCTTTTCCTCCAGGAGATGTGGATTAGGTCCTTGCTGCCTTGCAGCTAGGTGCTTCTTTCCATACTCTGCCAGGCAGGGTGTTTAGATCCTGAACTTTGCACCGCATACATGCAGGAGAACTTCAAGCCGGGACTTGCTGAAACAACACACCTGGACGGGTGGGACACAATGCCCCTCAGGTAGGAGAGGTCAGACCACCTGCACCTGGGAACAGGAAACAGGCCATGTGGCCACCAGAGTTGTGGCACAAGGAAGGGAAAGGGAAGAAATGAGAAGAAATACAGTAGCTTTTAAAATATGTATTCAATAACTGTATGGGAACGGAAAAAAATTAAATAACCATGTTAATTATTTTGTTATGTAAAACCAGCCCATGTAATATCACCCAGCTATTCCTACACAGATTTTATTTATTTTACTTTTACGCAAAACCCCAGATGCTGATATTCTTTTGGGTATGGGACACAATACCAAGCAGTTTTGTATCACACAGGGCCTGATCATGGACACACTGTGGATGAGGGGTGGCATGGGACTGGAGGTCAGAATGGTAGATCCCCAGTGGCTGTTTCATTGAAATAGTTCTGGTTTTACTACTGACTGTAAGATGAGAAGAGAGTCTGTCTGTGGCTTTACTATCACTTCCGCTTGGATCAGGAGGGTACTTTCAAAGTTCATCTTTCAGTTGTTTCCATTTCCACGGCTGCTCATGCAGCCCCTTTGCAGCAGGCACACTGGATACCTTTCGGATTACCCTGACCTAGAAGACGTGCTCCAGAAGCACCCCTAACATCCATCCTATCCCGTGGAGCCAGGCTAGTGCTAGCACCAAGTAAAGCCCCCGAAATTCATGCAGGGCCAATATCAGGTGCTTGGTGTCAACTGTTTTGCTCCATCACTCAGCTGCCAGTGGACTGCATCACTCACTAATGCCCAGCAGCCCAGCCTTAGCCCCTCACAACCTGTATGTGATGTACCACCCTCCCTAAACCTAGCAAGTTCCATCCTGAGGGATAACAGGGGATTTTTTAGCCCAAGCTCTCCTGACTGCAAGCCTCTTCCAGGTTCCCAGTGCTCCACTGATTAGGAACACAACACCATCATTTCAGGAGCCTGCTTCCTCAGGGATAAATTTTGAAATTGAGTGCAGAGCATGTAGAAAATTAAATCACTATCTCTGATTCTTCCCATTTTTAAATGAGTGAAAATAGAAATCTGGAATGACTCTAAAGAAAACCACCAGTAACAGCCATGAGTCCGTGACCACCCAGTAGAGGAAAGGGGGTGTGTGGGAGTGTGGGGAGGCTGTTTTAAATCTGGAACTCATTGTATTCACTTTAACACTTCTCTGCATGTTTGTTTCTATTTGCAATTTTTAATTCCAATTTTTATTTTTAGCTGGGGTGTATTTTAATGGTTTAAATGAACAAGTTGATTTATTTTCTAAGCAAGCAATAGTGATCGTTAAAATTGCATCTATTAGGGGCATGGCGATTTTAAATAAAATCGTTACATATCAAACACACAAAAATACACAACCACAGAAATACTTATGAGAGCTTGGGGTTCTGGATATAGGTGTGAATATTTTTATTAGAGGATTAGGGTCTTAAAAGTTTAAGGAAAATGTCAAGTTTCTGGGTGGGCTCTAGGAGATTGATGGCTTTTTATCTGCAGACTGCTGCATTTGGCCAGTATTTCAGTGTGCTCACTCAGTTTTGTCCTTTTATAGAGGTTCCCGTACATTATGCCATATTTTTTGCTTTTTAATTCTCTCCAGGACTGTTTCCTCATTCATCCCTGGCACTACTGCAGTCTTTCTCAGCAAACAGAAATACCAACTGAAGCACAAACATAAGCTGAAAAAAACAGAGGCCCCAAATGCAGAATCTTGTAGATTATTCCCTGATTAATTATCCCAGATTTATCAAATGACACATCCAAATAAGGTTAAACATGTAATTTTAATCTTCTTCAAGACACGCAACGACCCCTTTGCACAAGCCTTGGTTTCTATCACAGAAAGTTTAAACTGACTTCCATTAATAAAGAGAGAATAAAAAAGTAATGTTGATATGTTCTGAGCTATGTAGTCAACATGTCAAGGAGATCGTTAGTGACTGACACCAATGATGTGCCACAGACAACAAGATGTCTCTTTTGTGCCTGTTCTTTACTGACATTCCTGTCGCATCCTATTCACCAACCCTGGGCAGGGATCCTCCTGCTCTTTGGATCAAAAGATGTCAGTGTTATTGTTAGTGGTTTATGCATAGCACCATTATGTTCTGATTTTCACTATTAGCTTCGTTTGTATTTTAATCACTCGAATGAAAAAGGTATTCATAGCAGAATAATTAGCATTGCAATATATATATGTATCCATACCTGGGTGAATATCATCTTTTTAATAGGTTGCAAGCTTTAAGTCTCAGAGGGAGACTCACAAATTCACTTTGTTCCCCTGATTTCACATTTAGGTCTCCACATTAGCTATAAATGTGTAAAACCACATGGAGGTAGTTCCTATTTACTACATAGCAGAGGAGGCACATGGCTCTTTTTTCTTTCACCATATGGCTGAAAGAACTCACACACAAGCAATTTGTTCTGATTCAGCTGTTTCA